>NW_010399525.1:8005-27163 GCF_000710305.1 Buceros rhinoceros silvestris
GCTTGGGATTTTTCTTGCGCGTTTTCCTTTTGGATTTTTTTTTTTTTTTTAGAGTACTGACAAGGACATTGCTCATGTTCACTGAAATAGTTCCAGCTACATACAAGGTGTGATCAGTGTCCCATTTACCCGTCTCACACTTTTCCTATATTGCTGTCTTCTGTTTTTCAGGGAATTACATTTAACATACATGCACAGAGTAAATCCAAAATGAGCCTTAAATAATCTTGTGCAGAGCAACAGAGAATAATGACTGTGTCTTCAATGAGGGGCATAATTACAACAAGCTGTCAAAGGAAATTTTCAGAAGGTTTGGGGGCAGGGGGAATTAAAAGCTATTTACCTCTATCAAAGCAGAATGAATAAGGGTAATGAGTAATAACCCCGAGAAAATGACAACAAAGGGGAACATTCTCAGCACCATGAGTGGGAAATTAATCAAGTCCCTCTTTTGTTAACAGGTGTTACACAATAAATTCCCTGTGTTCTACCCTGAAAAAGCATCCCTAATATCAGAAAAGAGAAAGTTCTGAGAAGAAAAATGCTACCTTGTCCTTTCAATGCATTGTTTGCAGATGTCTCACAGGACCTTTCAGTTCAATATGGTAACAGAAATACCAAAGCTCAGTATCTTATGGCGTTTTGATTTAAAATTATCAAAAAAACAATGGCCTAAATTAACCAGTAGGCAATAGGTCCTTGACTATGAGATCCTTTTGGACAACACCAAGTGATTTCCAGGAAGCTTCATGTGACAGCTAACGAACTACCCATGTGCCTACTGGAGATATGCAAACTTGGACATCTTGATTACAGCTGTAACACCTCAGTCCCCTAAGCCAGGGAATACTTAGCTTGAGTCAGAGTGCACAATGCAGTTGTGTAAGCAGAAGACTGAAAATCAGGAAATCCTTCATTCTAAAATGGGATCCAGCTGTGCCCCTTTTTCCTTTCCACAAAAAAGTTAATGAAGCAACCTAAGTCACCCGCCCTCTCCTCCCTCTTGGACAGAAATAGTAGTATATAACTACGAGTCACAGTGAAGCATTAGATGGATTAAATAAATTAACATAGATGGATTAAATAAATGCACATCTTTAACACATTTTGAGGAAGAAAAAGGCTCTATAAGCATTAAATATTATTGAAATAGTGAGCAGAAGATCTTTTCAAGGGGAAATTACTACATTTCCTTTCTTTATATATTGATTACTCGTTAATGCAGCAAAACAAAGAAAGATTAGATTTGACAGTTCTCAAGGAATGGTTTTCACTGTTACATAAGCTCTTGATTTGACACTACAAATAAAAACATTATTCAGTGGACCCTGATCATGTTCCCAACCATTACTGGGGGCTACAATTTTAAGACTTTCTGTGCAAATTAACTTCTCTAATGTCCAGTCCACCTTAGTCTTATATACTTACATATACTCAAGAAATAGGCATGGACAAAGCATGTTACTGCTACACCTTGCAAAATTCTTTGAGGACAATTAGTTTAGACACTGATTTGGGGAATTGTGAAATATGTCTTGAACCTTCAGATTTATCTAAAAATCTAAAAAAAAATCTAGATCTATTATTTAAAGTAAATCTAAAGCACCTGAAAAACAAAGGCCACTCCTCAGCAAAAATCCAAGAGTATTAAATGTTCTCTATGAAAGAGCTAATGTGAATGCCCGAGAGATCTGTGTTTTTCAATGAGTATCTATGAAAAAGGCAGGTGAAGGCATTATATCAGATCATAAAACTGTGAGCTCAAAAACAGTTCAGGAAACTGAAAACACAAGAGTGACACCTTGCCAAGATCATTTTGCCCTTTATATCAAATACCAAATTTACAAATCACAGTAAATTATGGTTAAAATTAGGCACCCACCCAACCAGAAAACACTAAACCAAAACAAAACCAAACCCCAAACAACACCTTTTCTTCCTTTTTTCCATTTAGGCAACTGCTGTATTTGTGGCAAGGGATGTAGGTAGCTGATACCAGTAGCTAGTACAAATGCAACTGAAAAGGAAGGCGGTGTTTGGGAAGGACCCTCTTGGAAGAAATGAGCCACACAGAGAAAACATGAGAACCTCTTTGCAGAATACAAGGCACAAAATCGCTTTTGAATTTTGCTCTTATTTTAGAAGCTATTTGAAAATAAACAATGTTCTTCTAAAAGCAGAAGGGTCCTGTATAACCAATCTCAGTGTCAAAGTCCGAAAAGAAAGAGAGGGTTCTAAAAGACGCAAAGTCCAATTTACTCTCAAGCCAGGCACCTTCCTGCTCTGTGTGCTTTGGAAGGTCTTCCCCCAAAAGCTTTCACAGCTTATTTATTATGCAGTTTTCCTTCATGTTGAACAAATATAATTAAAAGTAATGATATATAAATGTGAGAGTCATGGGCCTTGGGTAAGGCAGTGAACTTATGCCAAGTTATTCTAGCTGCATACTTGGCCCTTAAGTGAGATTTCACATGAACATATACAAGCATTATATCACATATAAACTTGCTGTGTTTAGAGTAAGACCAGGGAAGTTGATCCAGTCCCACTAAACTTTGAAGAAACTGTATATTCTTGAAGCACACAAAAAGAAATCTCCTTTACCCAAATTACATGCTTAGAACTTTCTGTGTGTCATCAGCCATGCTGAGCAGGTAGGCCTGTGATTTCTAATCTAATCAACCTCAGAGTAATTGTGAAACCAACAACTGAATCTGAGCAATTGGAAAAAGATACAAAAGAAAAGGAAGACCCTTCTTAACAGGGCTTCTCTCTCAAGTGCATAAAGTCAGCTTCAGTGGAAGTATAAATATTTCATTCACTATTTTGTACTCTATTTCTCTTGTGATTTGTGCTCCAACTACTTTCTTTTAAAGGTGCATTAATGTCTTCTTTCAACAGCATCCCTTCTAAACTTTTCCCCTTGCTTAATGGGCCTGAAGGGATTAAACTCTTAGTAGAAAAATGCATCTGTTGTACGCAACACCACAGTATTAGACTATCATAATACCAACTCATTTATTTTAATTTTGTGAAAGTATGCCTTCCCTTGAGAATGATGCTACAGGGTATATTTCCTTCCTGATGCTTGCTTTCATGTATTGTATGATATTAAGGAGAAACACTTGTAATCAGACATCAGAAGCTCAAGGCCCATTTTTTGCCTTGCATTTTGAGGCCACATTATACCAGAAAGAAAGATAGCTAGGCTGACTAGCAAAGACCTCCAGAAATCCTGCCTGTCTCAAAGAACAAGCAAAGCATGTTCTTTTACCTGTTACACTTCTGGACACTGACCAGACAAAATCCACTTAAATTTGGTTTTGGTTTAGGTGACTTCCTCATGCACAAATTAGAGAAAGCTGAACTTAACATTTCAGTGAGGTCAGCTGTGATCTCACTGCTCACATACTCACATATCACAACAGCCAACATCAGCACAAACAATGGTGTCATTCATCTCGTATAGAGTAAGGCGTCATCTACATGCAGTAAGAGCTACGGTAGTCCTTTGGTTTTGCATTAAATAGGAGTCCCTGCAAGGAGTGCTTATAGTCTCTACCACATACAAAATCAAGACCAGGTAAACAAGATAGCCCTGAAATCAAGAAATCTGAGGGACTACAGTTATTAAAACTGGTAACTATACTTGATTACTTTGGTAATCTTTGGTAAACTTAACAAAATTTTTAGAGTTCACCTGAATGGAAAGATGTTACTTCATCTGTAAAGTAACTTCGCTTTAATCCAGCTATGAGAAGTTCTGTATATTTGGTGCCAGAATCCATAAGGGTCTTCCATTTCCTAACCAGATACAGGATGAAGGATTTTCAGAAAGTATCTAGACACCCACTCCAGGGTACATCTATGCAGATTTTGGGCAATTGCACTTCTTCATTCATTGGCATCTAATTTGGCTGATCTAACCCTTTGCCTAACTCAGGGCTAACCCCTAGGCCTGCTAGGTCTTGTTGAAAAAAACCCCCAAATTAACAATATTCTCTAATACTTCAGAAAAACTTAGCATTTCCAAACATGCCAGGTTTTCATCTTTATCTTGGTTTTGTTACCATACTGTGAAGAACCTATACTTTGCAATAGAATTCCACAAATGAACTATAAGGAAGGATTCTGCTTTTATGGAAGAATTGAAGATGTTACATGTTGAAGGATAAAAACATAAGACAGCTGCTTTCCTAGTAGGGCAAGAGAGGAAGGCAGTCTTAGGCAAAAATTTCCAGGGGCCGTTTTGAAGATGCAGTTTGTCAAATTGAGTGGAGAAGGGTGTTTAATTCTCTTAGCTAACATGATAGTACTCAGAAAGAAATAAAATGCCAATGCTTCATGGTTCAAATGGAGATGTTGACAAGGAGCTGTTTTGGAAAGACAGATCTGCAGTGGTTTTGACTCAATTTTAGTCTATGTTGAACTGAAAACCCTGAGCGCTGGACAGTGAAGATGTACCAAATTTTCCTGACTGTTTCTTCCTCCAGATCCTACAGGATCCAGGACTATTCCAGGTCTAAAGGCAGCCATCACTCTTACATTAAGAGAAATTTAAGATGTCTGGTAAATAACAAAGGTAGAGGATGGAGGGGTGGGGGAGAGAGTCATTATTTCTCTCACTCATTCAGAAAATAGGTTATACAGCCTGCAGTATGTTTGCAATGCGAGAGACATCCTAGGGTACACAAGTGTGCTCATCGATAGTTATAATGTGTCTAAATGTATAACAAGTTTTATCTTTTAAAAACTCACATGATCCGAGAGAGAGGTTAATGAACATTAGCACAAAACAGAACTATGGTTGCAAAATCCTAAAATGACAGAGAGGGGAAAATAACACTGACTTGGAATCACATCAGTCTTAGCCACTGAATGATGCGGAGAAGGACACAGTCCCTGTTGACTAAAATGAGAGATGAATTCAAGCCACACAAATTCCGGCTCAGTTTCAGATTGCCATTATTTTTGCAACCCTGCACACATCAGCAAACTTCTGTGACTGGACTGCCCTTGCTGTCCTCCTTTTTCCCATTGCAAGCAGTGGGATAGTCTGCTCTGCCTAACACACAGAATTACTAAGGAAGAAACCTCTGCTTCTTACCCCTTTCTGTGACTTTCATGTTTAACGTAAAGCTTCTTCCATTAGCAAGAAAAAGCAAATGCATTTGACTTCCATCTTGCAGCAATGTATGGTTGCATAATCTTTCAGTCTGGACAGCTTTCCCAGTTGTCTTTCATCTTCCTTGCATAACATCTGTTTTTCAAAGACAACAGATTCTCCACTGTTGTTTTGGAACAACACTGAGACATCTTCCCTGAAAAAAGACAATTTCTTGCTGTTTTGCCTTGTATAAATTAGCAGTGACATCTTCTGAGTTCCTTCTAAACCTTCAGGCCTGTTCTCCTTCGTGAGATGTCTGACTCGGGTCTCAACTGTGTTTTGTTACTGGACAGCCAATACAAACTGTTCTGTTGGTATTTTCACTGTGCTGAACTATATAAAAACCAAGGGACAGTGTGAAAGGCAGAGCATAACAGTATTGTATTATTAAGGTCAGCATCTAAAATATATTCATATTCATTTATCTCAGGATAGAGATAGGACACCTGAGTCAGGGTGGCAACCGTTATTATGTGACTCTTTTTCATACCAGCAATACACGTTCAGCAAAAATGCGCAGCCCTATTGTGCAATTTTGTGGTTTGTTTTATTTTACCTTCAGTTGATAGTTCTCATTTATTTCTTGACATCATAGTATATATAATGTGGAAGCTCCTTCGACTGGGGCATAAAAATTGACTTTTTTTGGTTCTTCCTCCATTATAGAGAAATGTTCAATTAGAAATCTCCAAAAGAGACCAAATCTGTGATGTTTGGTATCTTGGCACTTTTAGAAAATCAACTTATTTTGAATTGCCTCTTGTTAATCACTGAGGATCAAATTTGCTTATCAGATTTGACAAAATGAATACATCTGTAAATCTATCTATAAAATTCCTTTTATGTCCACAGTACTATGAACACTTTTAATAAATCTGAGATGAGTCCAAAACTATATTGATCTTCAGACACTGGCTGTGTATATTAATCTCCACTTCTTTGTTTCAGAACGTATTTCACTCATTGACAAGGTAATTGGACCGCTGGGTAGGTATAATACTACAACCACAACTGTTTCCACAGACAGTCCCTTTCTGATTGCATTTTAAGTTACTTTTTCCCAAGTCTCCTTCTCCAGTAAGTGTTGACATTTGTGCAGCAATGGTGGATTACCTGAATTATGTAGAAAAGGAACACATGAAATTACCAGGTGTTTGTGATGGCTAGCCAGAAAGGCTATAAAAGCAATAAGCACCTGAATCAGATGAATAGCTTGAATATGTCTATAATATGAGAATATTGCCAGTCATAAGTACTCTGTCCTAGTCAAATCTTCAATAAACACCGCCATGCAGGCTGAGTTTCAACTTGTCAAACTGATCAAAACCTAAGTTGTGCATGTGAACTGAAAAGTAAAAAGAAAGAAAAAAAAAAAAGAAAAATTCTATCAGACAGTAAGATGGATTTCATGTTTAAAGTGAGGAAATAACAACTCTGCATACGTGTCTTCCTGCAGGATGATAACCACAGTTTTTGTGGAACACAGGCGAAGATGAGACCCTGGAAGTTAGGTTTGGTTTCTTATTCCTTAAGCTGGCACCTAACGGTGGCTGTCCTAAGCATTATTAACAGCAAACAAAGGCTGAAAACGCTGCAGAGATTTCAAGGAGCCATAGAAGCTGAAGTTGAAAAGACTGAACCAGTCAGTATTGGGACAGTCAGTCCAGCATCCCCCTCACTAGTGGCACAGTGCTAGCCCGATTTTCTTCTCAAAGTCAGGAATCTCCAAGCAGTGATGTTTGCCCTGCTGTAACAGGAAGATCATTTTGTTATACTACTAGAGTCAAATTCTACACTTGGAGGTATTAGTATAGAGCTACTCCATCAAAAGCAGAAGAACTGCTTTGAATTATTATCTATAAGTAAAATTACTATTTTTACCTGAATATAAGGAGACCGTGATTATCACTTTGCATTTTTAGACATCTTTTTTTAAGAGGACAAGTATGCCCTTGAATTCAAGGAGGCCTTCACATGCTTATATCCTGTAAAGGAGAAAACCTTCCTACATTCTCCTCCAGTCTCCCATCAGATCCCTGCCTGATTTCCCAACTCATGATCGTTGCTCTCCAAACCCTCTCCCTTCCAACCCACTTTTAAGTGCTGAGTGAGAAAGCAGGAGCTGGAGCCTGCATGGAAATCCTACAAGCCTACCCCACACAAGGTCAAGTCAGATGCTGAGCAGCCAGATCTTGCTGAATTAGTGCTGGCTGCTTTGCACAGCAGCAAGAAAGTGCAAACCAGCTGATTGACAGTGACTGGCTCCTACCTCATGCATAGAGAAGAAACTGCTCAAATGTAAAGCCAGATATATTGGAGAAAAATTTCCTTGAAAAAGGGAGTCTCTTAACACTCAGATTAATATGGTAGAATTGAGATCTTGTGTGTCCTTTTGATTTGGATTAAAAGCCTTTAACTTCCATTTTGGGGAAGCTCCATGAGGCAAATTCCCATTTTCTCATTCCTCACAGTCTAAACCAATAAATTTACAGATAATTTATCAACTTCAGAAGTTATTCAGAAATTGTAGTGGGCCAAATGAACACATAGTTTCCACCCTTCTTCCTAGTTAGTGAGTTAAGTAACCAATTTTTCCCAGAGACTCATTTCACATTCTGCAGCTACTCCTGTTGCTCTTGTCCCTAAGAAATTTAATAAAGAATAGGTTCCTTAGAAATGGTCTTTTAAATTGATCACCAAGAGTAATGTAGTTTTCATCTTCCTCAAGAAGAAGAGGGTAACTGATTTTAATTACGGCAAATTTCACCCAAGCTCTATTTCTATCAATATTCTTACTACTCTCTAAACAACTTCTTTTAAAAATATCCTTTATTTGCCATACCTAAGGATCATACCAAAGCTTTGAAGTGATTTAATAGCAGAGAGCCACTAGCCAGAAGAAATCATTTGCACACTTCAGGAGCTATAGAAATCATTGCTTCTTCTAGCTGACTACATAGCTAAACAAATTTTAATTATTGCTGAAGAGCAATAAGAGTGTAAACTCAAGCTAAGTCTCACGGAAGAAAATAAAACGGTTCATAAATACTATCTCAAAATAAAATTCATTAGCTACACTCTGTGCTAAAAGTAAATCATCCTGCTATTATTCTATTGAAGTATTTTTGTAAACCTTCTGAAGTCTGATCCAAGGCCCTGGGAGTTACCCACAGCCAGTAAAAGTGGTTAGAGAGAGAGTAGATACAGCTCATGACTACATAGTTACCACAAGAAATCTTCAGGTTTGCTTGTGGAAGATGACAAAATGGTTATCTCTGCTGTGTGATAACATATTCTCTTCCCATTTTAACAGTAGTCACATCACTGTAAGATATCCAAGCTACATAATTTCAAGTTTAAACCCACCAAAATATTAGTTAATGTTTCCTCCCAGCAAGCATAAATAAACCATGTAACTCACTGCTAGAAATAAAGAACAGTGTGCAAAAGCCTGTAAAGGCTTTCAGCAGCTACAAAATACTATGATTCACATGTAACTGGAATAAGGAAATCATACACTGCCAAAGGTTGAAAACTGTATTAGTGGAAAGATCACTACATAGGTCCTATTAACAGCCTTTGAGCTCTGGACTGGCCTGAGCCTTTCTGGGTGCTCCTGCATATCGACAGGCATGGCTGAGAACTTCTCTCCGCCACTCTTCCCAGGCACCTGGATTGGGATATTATGGTTGAATTGACCTTGCTCTCTCCTAAAGCCCCAGGATGCAGGGTATACACATTTCAATCTGAGGGGAGAGCTAACTGATAGAGCAGTAAACATTTTGGAATTGAATATGGAATTTGCTAGGAAGGAACAATTATTATCTGCCAAGGACCAAAATTCTGATCAGAATATAAGGCCAGTTTTGCAAAAAGATTTAGCCAAAATCTGAGACACAGAGTAACTATAATCTATAGTTAATATAAACTTGGTGTGGTTTTTTTCCCTTCACATACATACCAGCATGGACAGTTGTCTACCTCAGTGACTACTAGATTACTCCAGAAAGAAAGAGGAGGAAGATAACAGATGCACTGGGAAAAGTTTGCTTAATGTGGCATACATATTAATAGTCTTCATACTTTTGACAGTGCAGTCCGTGGGTTCTGATGACATCCTTAAAATTGAACCTATCTTTTTTGTTCTAAAAACAAGGACTTTACTATATTTCAATTTTATTCAGAAAAATGCCGTAGGATTATGCAGGCTATTTAAAAAAAAAACTATTAAAATCTACAGGTTTTTTTTTTTCCAAATATTTCTCCGCAGATTTCAAGCTATTTGTTACATGTGTTTGTGATGGTTTGTCATTGTAACTAATGAAACACTTCACTGGGAAAAGTCAGAAACATTTTCAGTTCAAGTGTTTGTTCAGATGAGAGGTATCAAGTCAGTTGGCAGAATCTTAAGTAAAACTTCAGTAGGCACTTGAGTCCTTCTACCATCTTGGCTATTCAATTCCTAACCCTTCAGCCTACGGGTAGCTTGACCTCAGTTTCAGTACAACCAATGGGCTATTACAGCCCTTACTGCTTGGGGCAGCGTCTCTTCTGCTTTAAACAATACAGGAAAGAGAGGCATCTCAATACTGGCAAGTAAATGATTTCATTTCCACCAGAAACAACAGCAATCTTCCTAAGGAGACCCTCACTCTCACAGGCAGCAATTATGAATCCTTTCTCATTTTGTACCTGTAAGTCAGCTCCTACTTGCAATTTTATTCTTCACCTCCAATAACCATGTGGGTTGTCAAAAATACATGTTTCCCTCAGGCTGTCCCTCATGGGAACTGCCTAAGGGAGGAGTTCTCCGTAACAATCTTTGAGAACAAGTGTTACTCCCATCTTTCCTCAGAATTGATGTGATTCCTCCAGAAACGTTGGTAGTTAAAACACCCCAACACTTCTGGCTCAGGAAGTGCTTCAGCAGTAAGCTCTTGGAGGCTGGAAGAGCAGCAGTGTCTGGCACTGAAAGTTTGCCCTGCTCCCATACCACGCGTGAGTCATCTGTGTTGCCACTGGTGAAAAGAGGTAACTGGATTAGACAGAACTTTGTTTTGCTCATTTTACATTCCCACACTACCAGTTGCCTGTAACCTCAACCAACACCATTGCATGGCTTCTTTGCACCAGTCCATCTTTTTCTATCTATCTGCTTGCTGTCTCTTGTGCTGGCCCATAATTTGTATGTGACAGGCACAGCCTTTTTTGCTTTTATCCAGTTCAGAGGCAGCCTGACAGGGGCTTGCTGTATGCGTGGGGGCCCCAGGCTCGCTCTGAATTTGTCAAAACAAAACACAAGCACAGCTACAGAGTAATTTATTACCTGGTATCACCAAGCTATCTTCTAGCAATATTTTGAGACACAGCCTTCTTCGCAACCCTCAAATTTTTCAAGAGAACTGGGGAGTCCAAGCATGGAGAATAAGGTGGCACAAAACCACCTCATCAGCAAACGAGTTGTTCCTCTAGTTTCCTGGCAGAAACTTCCAATCCTGTCCAGATTACCCAAGCCAAACCCACATGCCCTTAGCTCTGCCCTTTGAAGAACAATAATGGGAAAATGTCTCAAAATGGAATGAAGTCTGAAGTGTAAACTGGCAGATCCATTCTACCTGCATGAAAATGAAGGCTAGAGAAAATGCTAATGTACGTATTTGGGGAGTTATATTAGAGAACAATATTTAACAAACTGGTTAGAATTGTTACTCTGTCATGACATTACGCATGAACAGCAGGCAAAACCAAGGTTACTTCACTGAACTCTCCTTCACCAAATAACTATTCTTAATTCTTTCAAAGTATTCTGTGTCTAATAGACATTCATGCTGGTAACTGGCTTTTTTTCAGATAGTAAACTATTGTCAGAAACATTTAGAAATACCTTAAACTCCCTTTGGCATCAGATCAGGACTCATCAAATTTGCAGGGCTATTCCCTTTACATGCTTATTTATATTTGAAACTACAGTTGTGCTGGTGGCTGGCTTATGTAGCCCTTTCAGCTTGCTATTTATTTACAGCAAATAGAGCTCAAATGGAAAGTGTTTCTCCTTCTGTACCCTAAAATTAATCCTGATAGATAAGATTATAAGTAGTTTAAAAACCAAAACCAAACCCCCAAAATCCACAAGCCTCCCACGTACAGCACCTTCTTCGTATATGGCTGATGGCAGGATGTCCATGTATGCAGGGAAAGGTGGATCTTCAGCTGGAATGAACTGTCATGTTAACGGAAAGTGGAGATTTGCCGTTTAAATCTGTAGCTGATTTCTACATCACCTGAAACACTACAAATTACATTTCTCATTCTGAAGAAAAACAAAATCACTCGGGAAATTAGTTTTACTTCTCACCTTCTTTGCCTCTCACCTCTGTTAAAAGCAGAACATAAAAATCTGAAATGAAAACGAGGAATAATTGACAGACTATTTCCCTAGTGAAGGTTTATTATGGGAACATATAAAACTGGACAAGTATTCTAAATTCATCTTAGAAAAAGAAAGTAAACTTTTTGTTTGTTTGTTTGTTTTATTCATGTAAAAAATAACAATCTTTCTGTCCTAGAGATTACAGACTTGAAAAGTCACTCTAAAATATTCCATTAAAATCTCACTTATCAACAGTGCTGAATTCAAATGAGTTTCAAACATACTGAACTATTACTTTGCAACATATTACTTAAACAGGATTATTTTAATTTTCATCCAGTGCTACTAAAAATTCAGCTCTCCTCCTTTGCCACATTGTTGTGTACATTATGAACTTTATGGTTTCTTACAGGCACAATCTATTGCTTTTGGTTTGATTTTCAGGTAGTTTTTTCCAAGTCATTTTTTCAGTAAATGAAGGAAGCCCAAATACAACAACTTGCCTTATGAGATTTGTCATCTTATTTTATTACAAGACAGGATGCTTGGGGTTTTAAAGATTAATGCATTGAATAGGTCTTTGCAGATCATATGCTTCAGAAGCATTCATCCCAGTGTCACTTCTAATATGCACAACAGCACACTCCTTTAGAATTAAAACAAAAAAACCAACCAAACAAAATCAAAAACCCATGTAACTTCTGTAAATCATAGATTCAATTTGCAAAGGCTTCTGCAAGTCTATTGCAAAAATACTTTACTTGACCAGGTCAGATTTCATTTGACTTTGTACTTCGACTTTCAAAGTGAGAGATCAAACACTGCGGAAGAAATATCCCAAATGCTGCAGGGAGATCCATGTAGGGAGCCCACCTTCATCCCTACCTCAGGCAATCATCTCTATGCACACAGGTTTAATGCTGTCTTAGAACTGATATTAGTTTCAGAGCATCAGGATGGCTAATGGCAAGTATTACCACATCATCCTGTTACAGGGGAAAATGCTACAGAAAAATAATACGCGTGAGTAATACCTTCTGGTGTATTTAGTAAGGTGATAGGTAATAAGAAACATGAGTTCCAATCGCAGTAATGCCCTTCATCTAATTTCACTGCACGTCAGTTCTAAGCTATAAAGGAAATGTTCCCCCGTTGCAATACTGAGGATAACTGCCAATACTTGTAGGATGCTACAGAATCCCTTTATTTATTAACCTGAAAATCATCATCCCGGTGCAGGGACACCTCACAATTCCTGGCTTCTTTCAACATCCCACATTGACTCAAAGGGGGCAAAACCAATTTGCAAATAGGAACAGTGGTGAAAATGTATCTATCTTCCACAACTACCAAAGTAATTTCTAAAAATCAACAAAAAAAATTCAAAAAAGTATTAAAGTAAGCAAAAGAAAACAGCAAAGGTATTTCCATGAGACGGAGCTGGTTGCTGAGAGAATTGAGGGATGAATTCCAGCTTTGTAGGGCTCTCCAAGTGGGTGGTTGTGTTAAATATACTTTATTTCAGCATTTTTCAGCATTCTGAACACTTCTAACAAAACACTTGGAAATAAGAACTATCCACATTTGACAGAACAAATGTAAGCAACAGGAACCATTCAAGCAAATACGTAAAATGTGTCTAGGGAATTTCCCTCCATCAACTGAGAAAATAACACCAAAGGAAACGATATGGAGATGGAATATAACACGAAAATATTTTAACTGTTTCATCAATAAGAAAAGTGTGAGGATTTTGTATGGAAGTATTCTCATAGATGCTATTCCCTAGAGACTAGACATCTGTCTCCTTTACAAACTGTAGGAATACTGTTATTTTTATATTCATATTATTTAAGAGCAGATTCCTAATCACATTTAGAGATAGTCCAAACATTACCAATTATGCATTCTGGAAGTGATACAGCAGAGTATTATCAATGCAGCTTGCTCAAATAAATAGTGTTACTACCTCTCTCCCACCCATCCTTGAATTTATTATCATGCGGTAGTCCAGGAAAATTATGGCTATGTTACAATTTTACTTACAGACTTTATTTAATGAAATACTACCAAGATAAAGAATTTTTTTCTCCAAAGTTTTAGGTTTAAATTGACATTAAAATGAAAGCAAATCCTTTGTAGGATTTCATTTTATGAGATTTGGAGTCTTTTAAGAATTCATCAAAATATCCAACGGTGTTAATTTCTACACTAATTAATCTCAGGAAAACTCCCCCCCCCACCTTGGGTTCATTTGCTGTAACTACTGCACAGCACTCTCTCCTCTGATGCATAAAAAAACCAAAGGAAAGCAAAGTGAGTAGCCAAAAATAAGTTCATTGCTGGGTGTACACTCCTGTTTACAGGTGCTGGTCTTTCAATTTTTCACAGTTTGCTGAGCACTTCATTCAGGTTGGCAGATCTGGTGGGGCATATGGTGACAATTCTCATTTTCCACAGCATCTGAAATGGCCACTCATTGCATCATTGAGAGCTAAAATTAGATATTTGGCAAAGCAGTCCTTGAAACTAAGGGCTTGATTAAGTTGCCTAATTATAGCAGCCTAGTGCCATCTGAGATGCTCTAGAGAACCCCCTGCAACCACAGAAACCTGGCAGGTATCACACAAAACCTACGGGAGACTTGTGGTCCTCCAGCGCAAGAGCTGTAGGCAAGGAAGGGTAACCCCTATGACATTTCAAATGGCACAGGGAACTTTTGTTTAGACTCATTGAGGAACTGAACACCAAGTGTTTGCCACCGGGATATTGAAGAGATTAATTCTCCTGTCTTAGCTTGCTCCTGCATCATATTCTCTCTCTTTGCAGGTGGGTGCGTAAACTCTCAGTGTTGCTCTGTGCCTGCTCTCCAGCATGCAGCACAGGGAATAAAAAATATTAAAATAGGTCAGAGCAAGCTTTAATTCAGGAGGGGTGAGAGAGGTGATGGAGAACCTCTTCCTGGGAACAGAAGGGAGGGCTTGCATGCTTTCTCCGTATTCATCTCATCACTGTTATTTCAGAGGAAAAAGAGATCTGCTTAAGGAATTGTGCATGCTAGTTCCTATTGTATCATAGATTTTCCTTGAAGGTGTCCAAAGTGGAATTCAGTCTTGCTTAATTTGTGAAATATGACATGATTACAGACTGGGGTTGATAAAGTTTGTGTTTAGGGAGTCTTGATGGCATCTCTGAAGATTGTAATTCTTCATCCACCTCTCTTTCCTGACAAGATTGTATAGAAGCGGAATAAAAAATTGCTTTATTCTTCTTTTCCACATTAAGCAGAAAATGGCTTTCTTGAGAGTATGCATTTGCACTGGACTCAAGAAAACAGACCCCTGCAGAGCATGAAATGACACTAGGGAATATATTTTTCTTGACATACTGGGCATTTTTCATCCGTCTGAGGCAGCTCTGCACCATTCCCCCTCCACCTCCCCATGCCTTTTTTTTTTTATAAACAAAGTTATGTAGTACCTTATATCAGCACTCATTCTTGTATTCTCCTTTTCAAAAAGAAAACGAGCACCAACAGTACAGAGGGACAAATAATGCTTGTCATAATAAAAACAATATGGTCTCAAAGAACCAAGCACTATTTGGAAAATGTTATCAAAAAACACAGTACTCATACAGTTTCCTGATGCCCAAAATTTTACATTTCCTTATGAAGGTGTAAACTATTTCCTATAAACCTGCTGAAATTACGTGAAATCTAATAGTTTGATGCCCAAGGCAGGGCTAATAAACTTTCTCTGCTTTAGCCCAATTCTGCTGCCTGAATAAGCAATACTCAACAACTACCACAGCTAAAGCATCTCTTGAACATCAGACCCCTTTCTCCAACAAAATAACACTCATTGAGGCTAATATTTATTCTGACTGGCATGTATTTCTGTTCAGATCAGCAATTTGCTTTTTTCAAATCTGAACTGATGTACAGGTGAATGGTCTTACATTTTTACGATAGGGAAACTGCTTCCAAACCCCTCCGCTTTCTGCATTAAGTTGATCTGTTCAGCTGCACAATAGATTCGTTAAGATGATTATTAGTAATATGACTAAAGTTATTCTGCCCACCGTCATTATTAAATAGTGCATTCAGAGCAAGAGCTAGAAATAGCATGCTTAAAGAGTGGCTAAAATGAAACAACTGTTTAAAACTAATATGTAGTTAATGAACAAGGATACTCATTGAAGTACTTCTCAGTCAGAAATTGGGATAAAAAGATTGCTGTTGATGTAATTGAAGATATTACAGGTGCTGATGTAGACTGGTGGTGGCATGAGAGCCATGGCAAGAGTGTCTGGTAGTTGGTGACTTCCATGGGGTGGATTGTCACTAGATGGTACAACAAGGTGGGCCTAAAAGCCACCTTGCTCTTGCCTCCCTAGAGAAGGCTGTGTACCCCAAATTCAGGAGGAGTAAACCCACAGGAAGCACAGTGACTAAGGCATAGACTAAGTGAATACATCCAGAAGTGTGTTGTTACATTGGTTTGGTCTCATTTTAGTACCTAAAAATTTGCACACTCTGGTTTGAATAATTTTCTTTTCCTTTTACTAGTCATGTTGTTATAAAAACAGGATCCAAGAAAATTACTTCAGCTTGACTGAAAAGCACATCACAAGTTTTTGTTGTCTTAATATTAAACTTTATGGAAACTTTGTATTTAGTCAGTAAATGAAAATGTATTTAGTTAGTAAATCAAAATGTAAAAAATACATATATATTGGCACTCTATTTAATAAATATCCAACATTTAGCAGTTCCAAGTGGTTCAAAGTAATTCCAGGTCAAGGGATAAAATTTGAAGAATTTTAAAATATAGGTTAGCCTATTAGCAAGATTTTGAACAGATTTTAATGAATTACATTTGGATTAAAAAGATCATGTATTCAATTTATTTATACCTTATGTTTCAGCTTTGGTCTTATATCTGTCATAATGCTACACAGAAGAAAAATATTTTAAGATGGATAGAGATGGGAGAGTAGGAGAGAAGATGAAAAAGTTTACTAACTGCTCTCCATTTCCCCTACTGTAAACGAAATGCACACTCTTCCTATTAAAACCCCGGAGCACTGTGATTTGGCTATCACTTCAGTAGCATCTGGCAATATCAGGTGGAATTTCTTGAAGGCTCAGATCTTTTGGCTTCTAGAATAATAACAAATAACCCAAAGCAACATTTTTCCAAATCACCGTACCAGGCTGAAACAATCTGCACAGGGAGGCATATTTTTCAAGGACTTTTGTATGTATGATACTACAGAAATGATGTGACATCTGAATCACTAATGTACATCTGGTGAAAAGGTTTCTACATTTACTGTGTGCATTGTTTAAAAGTAAACACACCAAGAATTTGACAATTTTCATCTTCCATTTATACGAGAAACTAGACTCCTATTCCTTAAACTCAGGAAGAGTTTTCCTGTCAGCATTCATGAACTTGTCTTTTGACCCTGAGCAGGGAGAGAAGCAGCTTGAGATACAGTGTAAAGCCAAATGCTTAAAGTTTGTATCAATATACACGTGGGACAAAGGTAATTTACTCAGTGAAGGAAGAACACCCTGCTACATTTAATCATGCTCAAGTACATGGGAAAGTGCCCTTATGGCTGTTGTTTCTCTCTGCCTTTTTAACCCAACTACTCAGAAGCTCTTTTCTTCTCATGAAACCCCTTAAACCCAAAGCCTAATTAAACTGGTAAAACACCATTAAACCTGGTGAGCAGACTTATCTCCAGATGCTATAGTTTGCAATTAGATTTTGGGTGAGAGTAGAGAAAAATCAATGTTATGTTCACCCCTTAATGAGAACATAAACACTTCCACATTAAAAGATTATTTTCTTAAAATCCCCACAGGTTGGTGGGGGATTCACTTGTGAAGGAACAAAACATAGGACAGAAAATAATGGGAAAAAACCAACCAAACAAAAAAAAAGTCTTTGCCTCATGTGACAAAGGTATTTTCTGTTCTTCCATCATCTCAAGAAAAGACAGAAGGGGACAGAACAAAACAGAGACAGAACAAGACAGAACAAAAAAATATATATGTTATTCAAGCACCATGGTCAGGGCAAAACTCAGAGAGCCAGTTTACCTCTTTTAAGAACCACAGCATCCAGGCTTATTTCAGTGTATAGATACAATAGACAATAGCGACCTAAGTACATGACAAAGAAGTCCACACAGGTGTCAAATAAACCCTTCAGATACTTTTGCTCAACAGACCATCAATCAATACAAACAAGGATGTCTTGGCTGAAGCCAATGGGACTTCATCAGCTCTGGTTTTCCAAGAGCTTGGCTGATTGTATTCTCCACACAGAAGAAGCAAGTGTTTACTTTGGGGGGTTCTTCAGAGTGAAAAGCAGAAGTGAAATAACTGTGGGAAACATTCTGTGCAGCAATACAGACCATCACCTCTTCAGACTAGAATCTGCATTATATATGTGTCTAATATATCAGCAAGAAGTCTCATATACAGCTGCAGATCTGCTGATACCACAGTCATCGCTGGACATCATTGTAGTAAGTATTTTGTGGAAGACACCTTCCCTTCCTCATGGAACTCAAGTACTGTGCAAAGAAAGCAGGCGGCATCTGCTGCCAGATACGTAATTTGTGCAGGATGACTCTCAAGTTTCTCCTTCAGTTCCCTGTTTGGACCAGCAACTCATCTCTTTGTGATCAATAGCCTTATTTACATATGCCTGCGAGTCATATTTGATTCACTCTAGTTTAAATCAGAATGAGGTATTTTCACGTTGGCTGTAGGAAATTAGACACTTTTATTCCTCCAGACATATGACTTTTAAAGACATATAAGGTCAGTTTAAAAAGTATTTCTTGAGTGGGAATGACATCTCTGTTGGGTCTGGTTTTTTGTTGGGTTCTTTTTGTGTATGGAGGGTAGGGTGTTGGGGTTTTTTAGGACTAACTTGTATATGAAGACAAAATTCCTTAGGAATGTTCCAGGTAACCGTTCTTGCTGAAAGAGATTATTTAGGCTTTCCCCCCCTCCTTCTTTATATTTGCCATGTTGTTTTTAGACAGTTTAACTGTTTTCCCCAAAACATATTTTAATTTAATTCCTTCTGTGCAGGTTTACCATTCCTTTTTCAGAGGAAAACCAAAATCTTTTCTCTTCCTCTCTGTTTTTTGGGTTTTTTTCTTACATAATGAAAAAATATTTTTAATCAGAGAGACCACCACCAATGTACACACCCCTAATGATGTCAACAAGACTAGAAAAAAGAGTTTGTTCACATGGAACATCTAAGAATCAAATACCAAAATTAGAAGTACTCCTTCAAATCAGTTAATTCCCTTTAGTCAGTTGATGAGATTTCAATGCTAGTTGCCCTTTAAAAAGCAGTTACTCACGAAGCCATGCAACTTAGCCTTCACAAAAGCACTAACATGCTTGGTTTTCTTTTATTAATGTTATGTTATTTTTTGTTTTCTACTTCACTAGCATTTCAAGAGAAGCAAAGTGATTGTCACGTGCTATGCTCAGTCCTGGAACTGCAGCACAGCTGTTTATTCCCAGATTCTGAGCTTTTTTTTTTTTTTTTTTTTGATCTACACCGCAGTCTGTATTTTC
>NW_010399525.1:27179-37770 GCF_000710305.1 Buceros rhinoceros silvestris
AAGGGTTTTTATTCCCAAGTTTTGAGTTTTTTTTTTTTTTTTTTTTTGATCTACACAGCAGTCTGTATTTTCTCTGAAGGGAATTATACCATAAGCAGATATAGTTTCCATATTCAGTTTGCCTATTGTGTGATACTTGGCTGTAAGAACAACAAATTGAATCCTTTGTCCTCTTTCTATTGCCCTGCCCTTTTTACCTTGAATTAACTCCTCTGGTGCAAGAAAAGAGGACAAAAAAGCCATGGCAGAGAATCACAACATTACTCCATTTTGAATTTCAGAAAAAAATTACCATCTGCCAGATGGGTCATGGGTAGAGGGTCAATGAACCTCTACCAGAAAGCATCAAGCTTATCTTTCTGCTCCTGAATTAACTGATCATGGGAGTGGGAGGGAAGCATGAATGTTTAACTGACTGAAAACAGTGGTATCTATTCTGTAAATCATTGTCTTGCATGTAGAGGGAAGAAGAAGTCTAACGATTAAATTACTTATTTTAACAAACGTGGGAAATATGCATCTAACTTCTTTAAGTATGAAGCAGCAAAAAAGACTCTATTGAAAATTTTGTGGCATTTTGCCATAAGGATTAGACCAGACCTGATAGGTTTCTCCCAGAAAGGTGCAAATGTCATAAACTTACCAGCGAATAAAAGTACAGACTGCAAAGAAGAGGTTTAACCTCAATACACACAAACAGTACCCTGACTTATTTTCCCCACAGATGAGAAAAAAACCTCTTGAAACTTGAACTAAATATCTTCAAATTAAGCAGTTCATTTTGTGTAATTCTCAAGCAACAAGTACTCTGGGACACAGCTGCTCTGCAGTTGTAAGTGATCACAGCCAGAACCTCTTAGTTTACCCGGTGCAGAATTTTGTTCTGTAAACAGATCTCTTCCATCATTAATCTATTAAATGTCTATTGAATATATTCACTCTGGCTAAAACCTCTGTGTAGTCAGACAGAGTATCTCAAATCAGTAGTGGGCAGGGAAAGGGTGAGAACTTTCTCGCTTTCAAAACAAATTCTGTGCTACATTTTTGAAGTCTTGGCCCCCATTTTGGGGAAAAAAATTATTAAATTATCTAAATAATGACAGATCTACTACTACTGCTTTAAAATCTGCATCCCATTGAACTAGTTGGAGAACCTCCACACATCCTTTTCCTTGCATAGCAGTGCCAAGAATTTTTGTCTTTAGAAGACTGGAAAGACAATTCTATCAAGCTTTATCTATAATTAAGTCTTTTACTTTTTTCTACTCCAAAATAAAGTATTAAGATAAACGGCCTGATTTGCTACCATGCATTGTTCATTATATGCTTTCCTTGATGAAGCTACAGTTTCACAATTCTGTTTGACCTGTATAATGTACTGTACGTGAGGCAGTAAGTTACATTCCTTTCAAAGAGACCATGCTGAATTGCAATTCCTTTCCCAGAACTCAGAGGTGAATAATTGCACCTGTACTCCTTAAGCAGACAAAAGGCATCAAGTAGCAGCCAAATGGAAAGAAAGATTTAAAAAGAAAATCATTTTACAGTTTGGTAGGAAAACAACTCATTCCAACCTTTCATCCAACTGTATACAATATGAGGATTTCTACTAGTGCAGCTTCTTAAGAAAGAGAAGTTCTCAATCAAAGAAAGACTACTCTGATAACAAAGCAAAAACTGAGGTGCTCTCTAGAAGCTTAAAAGAACTTAAACAGAGATTTATTTTAAATTAAATCATTCACAATACAAAAACAATCAGATGTCCATCTAAGTGTTTGTTGGCAAATTTCCTCATTTACATGATACAAATTAAGAAATAAAATAAGATGGGGGGACAAATAAAGCCACATGGCTTTTCCAAGACCACACAGAGAAGCAGTGGTAGAACCTAACATTGAGAAGAAGCAAATACAGCAGAACAGACTGTAACCTAGACCTCCGGACAACCTTCATACTGTTTCATAGGATTGTTTAGGTTGGAAAAGACCTTTAAGATCATCGAGTCCAACTGTAGAGAGTTTGTGGCCATGATGAACATAAAGGCTGAGTTTTCCTCTTACTGACTGCAAATGCTTGGCAGCGGGATCCCCAGTGGCTCTGGTTTCATCAGAGCCATGCTGGCAGACGTCCCAAGGAAAGGTCACCAGGGCAGAAGGACAGAGCATCAACAAAGCACTTGCCTTTGCTGCCAGGTGATTCCTAGCACCTGACCATGCCAAAGGGCTAATGCTTATAAAGTTGAGAAAAAAGCGTGAAAGGTGGAAATACTGTAGAGAATGTCTGCAAATATTTTTGTGGTATTTTGAGAACCCTTCACATTTTTACATCTTGCATGGAAGCTGCCTATACCGAAGAAAGATAGGTATTTGCACATGAATGGACCAAATAGAAAATATTCTGCTCCTTGTGGAACCTAAAGGTAGTCTACTTGGCAAAATCCAGGCAGTCCATCTTGCAGCTGTGAAGGGGAACACCATAGAAAAGTATACTAAATTATTGGCAGCCCTCCAATTAAAATAAGAGCAAAGAAACAAAAGGAGTGATACTATGGGGGGAGGTACCTTTGCAGGAAGCATATCTCTTTTTTCCAAAAGCACAAGTGTCTGTATTTAACATGCTTAATAAGAACCTCATATAACACAGAAGAGACGCTTGTTAAAAGCAAAGAACACAACTAACCATATCTGCTTTCAGCTAGAAATGTTGGTCTTCAGGAAGCATCTATATGACGTTATAGTTACAGGTTTTATAACAAATTAAACACTGCCTAATTAGATACTTGGAAAAATTCGGAAAAAATGGCCTGGTTTGACAGACAAGTTACCAACTTGGAATTAAAGAAAACCCAAGTCTACTGCCATTCTTCTCTTTCAATAGCTACATTATCTTGGATAGGATCCCTTATCTCGGTGTCCATGCTTCCCTTCCTAATTTCTGTCCCATCTAGTTACATGCTTTGGGACAGGGACCTTCTTTTACAGCATGTTGGTACAATTCTGAGGTCAATAGTGCCCTTATCCAGGAAAACGTCAACAGAACACTGTGATGAGTTGTTCCCCGAGTAGCAATATCAAAATAAAGCCTGCTTGCTTGTGGATTTCTGTCTTCCCTCACAAAAACTCCAACTCCCTCCTTCATGTGTCCAGTGGGAACACCTTCTAGACAATGCTTCCAGTCTCCCCAAAACAGAGTAAGTCCTCCTGCAGAAATCCTCATCTTGAAACTGGCCAAAAGTAGAGAAATGACTGAAAAACAGGCCCGAGACAGACACACAAATCACGTTATCTCCTAAGGTCTTTCTTTTAAAGGAAACCCAGCTAGTAACAGCAACAGCAAACACTTCAATAAAGGTGACAAAGATCAAAACTCAAATTACTTAGCAGATTAAGCATAGCCATGCAAGGAACCTCAGGGGTTTGATCTTTTTGTGCTCTCAATGAAGTGTCACAATCACTGGTGGAACTTATTGCTGGAAAACAGCAAGGGACAAATGATCTTTGGTCAGCATCCGGGTTTCCACTAAAGCAACATCTGAAATTTGTTGACAGTGCTGTTGAATATCATCCCATTTGCAAGACTAGTATAAATAAAATCTTAAGGCAAGGAGGTAGATCTAAGTGGAAAAGGAAAATGTTCATGTCCTACGCCTCCCCTAAATTGGGTGGGGTTGCATTATATCAATATCCCCAATTAAAATTAAGAGAGAAGAAAAAGTCTCCGTCAGCAAAATTATTTGAAACGGTATTTGTTCAGACTAGTCCAAAACAAGGAAGTCCCCTGAGCATGCTAATTATTTAAAATGAAAGCAACACAGTTGCTGGCTTTTTGAAATAATCACTCTTTCAAGAAGTGTCAGGTGTCTCCAAGACATGTGACAGGTTGGCAGTTTGCAGCACCTACCCTCGAGCCCTAATACAAGGAGTTCTCTGAAGCCTGAAGGAACTCATCGCCTTTACTAACAAATCCTAAAGACAACCTGTCTGGCTCACTGAAAATGTAATGGAGAAACTAAATTAGAGCCACGGACCTCCTATTTGCTAAATTAAAGCAGAAAACCTAAACCAAAATAAACATTAAAAGCACATATATGCATATATATATATACACACACACACACATATGAAAGGATACAAAAATACACGTAGAAATATGTAGAGGTAGATATATATCTGTAGCTGTAAATTATAGAGATTAACTGAGATCTGTATTTACTGCCTCCTACAAGTCTATTTTACAGTCTAAATTTAGGGAATTTTCTTCCCTTCTTTCAGAAAAAAAAAAAAAGCAGCATCTGGTTTGCATTTTTCATCTATTCAAAAAATACCTTCTTTCTGCATGTACAGAAGAATAAAAACATAGAATCAGCAAGAAAATTCCTGTAGAGCCTGTTTGTAAACAAAAAGCCATCTCCAAAATGGTTGACCTTATTAGCACTAGGATGTGGTGAGACATTTCTCAGCAGTACATATTTTACCAGTACTGTGGATATATATCTACTTTTTTTTGTAATTTCAAAAACTTCAGTTATATTTTCCAAAATAAATCTTTCTTGTTGAAAGTAAGTGCACAAGAATTACATACAAAGGATTTTTTTTGTCCATCTTGTTAACATTAATAGTTCTGAAAAAATATTTTGTCCTGTGGTTTTTGTGGAAAATTCAAATTTTTTCTCTTAAGATACAATCTAGAGGAAAATCTATAAAAGACATCAACAGATGTCAATCCACAATATTCTTGAATGAATCTGTTGAAAATAATAACAAAGCATAAATACGTGATGAGTAAACAAGTAGTGGATACAGGAAAAAATAACATTGAAACAACATTTACACCAAAAAATTCAGAATTTTGAAACCCAACACCTCCAAACTCAAATTTAGGTGGAGTGGAACTTTTTCCATTTCCCCTAAAACATTTGTTACAAGTCAGTTGAAACATTTGTATTATCAGTGCTCTCCACTCTGAGAAGCCTTGCCATTTCTGACCGGGGCAGTCAACTTCAAACTGCAATCGCCACCCACCAGAAGCCCTCTGGAAAGGAAAATCTCACTTGGCCAGCCTGAACCACCCATGTGCAGTGGCCTTTCCCACTCTCCCCATCAGCCCTCCCAGGTCTGGAGGGGTGCATCCACGGCATTGTACTTTTGCAGGTGCCAAGCAGAGCCGCAGACAACATTTAACACAATTATCACAGCATCACCCATAGAGGTAAAATAGAGTAATCTACTTGGGCTCAAGACCTATAGTACTGGTGACTTTTCCTTACAACCCTTCTCAGAAGTTCAGTTTCAAAGCTTAATACATAAAACAAATATGCTGGGTACCCCAAAGGCTGAATGTAAAACACATCCGTAGATTTCGTGACTTTTTTTTTTTTTCAAAGGCCTGGCCAAGTTTTAATTGGCTGTCACAGACGAATGATTATGAAAACAATACAATCATCCACGGCATTGTACTTTTGCAGGTGCCAAGCAGAGCCGCAGACAACATTTAACACAATTATCACAGCATCACCCATAGAGGTAAAATAGAGTAATCTACTTGGGCTCAAGACCTATAGTACTGGTGACTTTTCCTTACAACCCTTCTCAGAAGTTCAGTTTCAAAGCTTAATACATAAAACAAATATGCTGGGTACCCCAAAGGCTGAATGTAAAACACATCCGTAGATTTCGTGACTTTTTTTTTTTTCAAAGGCCTGGCCAAGTTTTAATTGGCTGTCACAGACGAATGATTATGAAAACACTACAATGAACTGAGCTGATAAGCTGATCTGATCGGAATTAACTGCATGTGATTGCTGCTTTGAAAAGCTGCCCTAAAGAGGCAGCATTGAAAGCAATCTCACAAGTCACTGGGACCACTTGCCTCAGCTATAAGTAAGCACAGATGGTGAGAAAAGTTAATTAAGAGACATATTTGTTTGGGGGTTTGAAATTTCCACCCTCTCTTCTCCAAAGAAGCCAAGCCACAGTGAAAATGTGTTTTACGTTTGCAGCATAGTAAGTTCATGTTTTTGACGCTCTGTTCCTGTAGGTGGAGATAATAGATAAACAGAATAAATGATTTACGTCAGGAGTTAGCATATGGATTTGCACTCGATCACTAAGCTACTCATTGCACCTGATAGCTACAACATCTCATCAATTAAAAATATTCCTTTCTCCACAATTCTTCATTTACTTTCATTGGCTTTCCTCTTATACCACAGCTGACACCCAGCAACAGAGAAGTTGTCCCTTTCATTCTCACTTTAATGACTGCCTCCTTCATTTGCTCCCTCACTTCTTGCAGTATTTCATAAGAAAAAAATAGCTTCTGGTGATAAACCTTTTTTTTTTCTTTCCCCTCCTCTTTGGGAACTCTCTTTCCCATCTCTCTCCAACCCATCCTTGAGCTTTCCCCAGATTAACTATGAGCTTCTGAAGCTGGGGCTATGACAGTGCTCTGAAAAGTGATCACACCTTTAGAGATCAGAATATATCCCTTACACTTTATGTACTGAAAGACTGTGGCCAATGTGCTATGTAGCAGACATTTTGCTCAATGGTCTTTCAACTGTCTATGATTCTTTGGACCCATTTCCATTTTTCTAACCTGTGCTTGTTATAATGACAATAGCCAGTAGCACCAGAGAAATACTGGCTGCAGAATGGTAGGGATCAATCTCACGTGAAAGGCCCTTAAAGGTAAGAAAGGGTTAACGTTAAGGACAGAGAAAACCGAGATTTCAGAACTTAAAGCGAAATTGAGAGGTTCTTAGAGAGACATTTCCAATTCATGCCTACTGTACTATTTATTTCCTTTCACATTCTTGCTGATTATAAGGATGTGCATGGGTAAAAGGAAGTTTCTTAATCTCTAATCAGACCAGCTCTATTCCATGAATCTTCAATCCACTGTTTCTGGCATTACAAAATGAATCAGGCAGGATGCTCAAGCCACATCAGAAAGTGACAGCTTCTGCTTAAACAGATACCTTGGAAATTAGTAATGATAGAGGACAGTATTATGCTGCATAAGAATTTAACTCTTAGCACTTACTTTCTCACTCTGAGAAAAAGAATTGCGATAGAATTACTCAGTGGAAAGATTGTGGTATAAAAATAAATAAAATGGAGTGCTGGACCATTCTTCTTACATTTCTAGAGAAATAAAGGCCTGTTTTAAATAGGACACCAGTGCTGTATGTGTTGAACTCCTGGATTTAAGGCAAGTTGCTTCTTGAAACATATTTGCATTATAGTGTGTGGTCACATAATTTATGGTCTATCATAGGAATTTGGCAAGTATCAGTATATTGCTTCTGTCAGTCTTATTTCTGTGCTGTAGAACCAATTTTGAGTAGGCTTTTACACTTAGAAGCATGTGTTCCCTAACTAGTTTTACAATTCAGATGACAAGATCACATCAGAAGACTAGAGACTGACAAGACCAGCCCTGCACTGAGAACCTTCCTATGTCATTCTGCAAGTATTTTAGCCCAAAACTTGATCTGTGTACACAAATGAAGAATTTAGGCATTAGATATATATATATTTGTTTACATACAAATTAATAGTTGCCTCTACCATTCCCAGGTGGTTCCTAAACATTGTATTAATCTAATCACATGGAAATGGCAGGTTTCCTAATTTTATAAATGTATACAAAACAAGTTTTTAGAAAAGTCAATCACTGAGAGATCTGTACGGATGTTAATCCAATTTGTGTGGTAAAGATCAAAACAGTCAGTTTACATAAAGCATTACATCTGTGCAATATTGCAGTCCTGCAGTTCTGTCATCAGCAATGAGGGTTATCTACCTGCCAGTGGAAATTTTTCCAGTGGGCTCTACATAGTCACGCTGACAGTGAGTGGAACCTTCCATTAGTGTTGCCCACAGTGACAGCCTTGCTCTTTTTCTGCTTCTCCGTCCAAGGATTGTCAGCAGGGAAGTGTAAAGGGAGCCACAGCTCCTTCTACTGGGTCTTAAGATTCCTAAGATTAGAGATCTGAGATCCTACTAGGGCTCAGAGAACAAGTGAAAGTGTCTCATAGAGCTCTGCTTTCCTTTTTTTTTTTTTTAAATTCCTCTTTGCACATTCGCACTAATGGCATAATTTCAGAAGCAATCACACATTTAAAGTAGTTAGCACAGAGAAGTCTGGGGACGTGCTGTTGGAATGGGGACAGAAGAACTGCTAAGCAAACTGATTGTCTGATCCACATATGACATCTCAGATGTAACAGCTTGTAAACATTATCTGTAGAGCTCCAAATAATAACTTTACAGATTTAACCAATCATGCTTTGAAGGCTGTCACTGATCTAGCAGAGCATGACCAAATCCCGTTAGATTGCAGAATAGATTCTAGCAGCAAGTCTTACATATGCTGAATTGCACATCTAGATAAGGAATGCAAAGATATCACATATGCTACAGAGATGTATGCACATGAAGAAATTAATGCATGCATCTGAATTCATCGTCCCACAGGCCTACAACAAAGGTTTCAAACCCTTCAGGGTAACTCAGTCTACCACAGTACTGTGTGCTTCATCAAAGAGCATCACACTGACAAATTCCTTCGAAAGTAAGGACTGACTTCTACCTAAGAGAGCGAGGCAGGTATCTGTGACTGCTACATGAATATTCAAGAAAGACGTAAAACACTCCCTTAAAATTTCAACCGAAATAGCCAGAAGCAGATGAGATCTGTGTTTTGTTTGCCCACTTTACACACGTACTGCTTTAAAATTAGAGGACAATTCTGAGAAGTAGTTTGTTAGAGTCACTTGACTGCACAAGATTTCCTAAGATCTGCTGGAATTCTATCATCCTTCCAGCAAAACGTGGAGAAAGAGAAAATACGTGAGACTTTGAGACAAATGGTAAAAGCATGGGTGGCAAACCTCCAAGGACGAGAAAGTGCCGAAAGGACTGTTCCTATCTTCCCCAGTGGGGATAATCAGGATTACATTGACTATTTCTTATCTTCCATTTTGTCTTCCTCGTGTGAAGAAAGTACAAGAGAAAAGCATGTTAGACAGCTAGTTGCCTCATTCTGAGCACTGCATGTTGTATTTGCCTGTCTGCAATGTTCTGCATGTGAACGCTAGGGGAATTTCTAGCCCCTGATATCAAAAACAAGTCGCCATATAATTTGTAAGGGCCATCTACCACATGATCACTCGTACGCAGTATACACAGATCCTGCAGGGTATCTTGCCTCCCAGTACAGCTAGGAGAAGTTAGCATCTTCTTGCTTGTCACAAACTGCACTGCACTGTTGACTGGAGTGATATGCAGTCTTTTTCTCCCTTAGATAACACCAAGAGCTAAAAAATTACTCTGTTTAAACAAAATTCCTATTCTTTTCTTTCCTAGGGTAGAAAGACTGCTTTTAATCAATGATTGTTTTGTTGTAAAAGAGTTGCAGAGTGTGCTCTCAGACAAAATAATATAAAAACCCTACCTTTGGCTCAGACATGTTTCTCAGGACCAGCCAGTCTTAACACTGCACTTTGTATGATATTTTTTCTTTCATTTAGAAAACAAATGAATTAGAGGAAATTTTTTGAGTTACATTTTGCCCAATTGATATGATCTTTTTCGTCTCCTTCAGCTTTTCTCCAAACCATAGAGAAATCCAAAGCTTTCCTCTTGGTTTTCTCTCCAGGGACTAGTATCTTTAAGTACTTCAAAGTCAGATCCAACTCCCTGACATTTGTCTGCCTTGAACTTGCAAAGCTCTCGTAAGTTTGTTAGCCTCCAAAGCATCAAGAAACTACAGTGATCTTTAGAAAAATTCCATGTGGGAGGTTTTGCAGTAACAGCTTCATACAGCAATAAAACTTACAGCTTGTTCTGGTGAACCTGTGTCAGATGAGGGCAAATAAAATCCTCTGAAGTATACTAGACACCCAGTTGAGCATGTTACACTGGGAAGATTCACGAATAAAGGAGCTCCTCCATATCCATCTTTTATTGTTGTAATTTGCCATAGAAGTGTTAGTTTGGTCCCAGACTAAACAAATCTAAGTTAGAAACAGGAACCAGACTAATTCTAACTTTATTATATATGCTGCAACAGATGTTCAAGCAAATAGTGAGGCATTGTTTCTCTTGGAAAACATGACCCTTCCCTGATGCTGCAGGAGGGAGGAGCTGAGTTTGCTGGACTGCCTTGCCCAGGCCCTCCTTACAGCCTCACCCTCAGAGCATGCAGAACGGCAGCTAACCTGTTAGAGCCTCTTACCACCAGTCTAAGAAATCAGTCCAGTCACCTGCTGAGTAGCACTGCAGCAGAGCTCCTCGAATGAGCAGGAGCCAGGAAATGTGCCATGTTTTCTAAAGAGCTAAACTCAGGGACCCTGAGGGCAGGACTAATCAAACAAGTTAGCTATTTCCCTACTTGGTTTTGGCATTTCCCATCTGCACAAAGCTTTATGCAACTCTGGCTATTCTGAAATCTCTACTTACCAGCAATAAGCTAAATCGACTTCCAGACTGAAGCATCTTTTCCAAGAACTACGTACTAAGGTGCTCAGTGAAAATGAACGTTGTACAGGTAAAGCAATTCAAGTTGAGGTACTATCAGGGAAAGA
>NW_010399525.1:37840-45525 GCF_000710305.1 Buceros rhinoceros silvestris
GGAAAGAGGCACTATGGAATTAGCCTTAAAAAGACTCCTGTGCCTTAACTGACAATGTAATTCAAATGGGTACAAAGACATCTCTGTTTTCAAACCATCTCACAGGAAGTATAGCGTTCTTCTTGTAAGCTCTTTTGCTTAGCAGAGTCAAAGCTTGACTCGCAGAGAGGGTAGTGTTTATTCTAAATGATCAAAGTTAAGGAGCAGTTAATGACTTGAGTACTCACAGTTTAAGTAAAATTAAGCTATACAGGGACTCTTTTTGAACTATCACTCTAAACAAGGATAATATCTGTGCCATTCCAATGCCAAATAAGGTTTTTTCCTTCACAGCAGTTTTTATAATTTTCCATGATGCCATAATGGAATTGAGCAAACAGCAGAATCCATTGAGATGTTTAATTCATTCTGAGATGTCACCACCTCAGAAAAGAGATACGATTTTACAAATTTATTCTCCTCCTTTGTTTCAATTACCCTGTTAATGCTTGAGACAATTTCTAACCCAAATTTCTGGCCACAAGTCTATTGGCAGGTAAGATAGCAGATCTAAATCAAATCAAAAAGATCTTGCAGTAGCACAATTTCTGTGTAGTAAAAGCTGCCCTTTCCCTTGTTTTCCTACAGGAATTCACTGTAGGATGGTGAAACTTCATTACATACACGACAGGATGTTAAGATAGTACGTCCTTTAAGAATTTCTAATATCCAAAGCTAAGATTAAATTCAAACATTAAAAAAACAAAGTGTAAAGTGGGAAAAAAGGAAGATTGCCTACACTAACCAGATCTTCTTCAATTAACTCTCTCAGAGTCTTTCAAAATAAGAAACTAAAAGAATGAAAGGGCTCTGCTATGAGCAGTCTGCTACACCAATATGCCAAAATCAGCCATCAGCCTTTGGCTGTGACCCTTTCATGGCTGTCAAATTAAAACACACAACAACAGTGAACCCCCCTCCCCATTTTTTCTGGCCACCAGTTCATGCAAATTACAGAAGACCAGTAGTCTTAGCAATAAGATTGCATCTTCACTACTGATCAGGTGAATGATAAAGTAGTGAATATTAACGAATATAATGACAAAAAGAGAGGCCTTCCTTCGCTGACTCATCCATACAATTTAAAATCTCTGAAATCTAACAGACTCAATAAAAACAGAAAAGAAGCCATCAATGATACTGCTTCCCAGCCCACATTCCCGACAGTGAAACCCAGGCCCACCATAGTACATTTCTGCGACGAGGATTGCTCAATGTACAAAAATACATGTGTTTCTACTGAGACATAAAACTTCCACATTTGCTCACATCTTAGACTCATTCTAATATTTTCTAGTGTTACGTTTAGTACTCATGAGCTGTCCTGACTACCACAGGACACAAACACTGCTGGCGAAGTGTCCTGAACTGTCAGCTCCTGAGTGCTTCCACCTCCCAGCTCATTCAGCTAGCTGCAGAAATATTATAATTACTTACAGCAGGATGTCCAGCACAGTAGGTGTAGCTAGCATGAGACTGGTAGTGCAAGCTTGCTCTCGGAAAGGTGTAGGTATTCCAAGCGGGTTGGCTGCTGTTCCACTGGGAGCTAAAGCCAGGGCTCATGGTCACTCTTGATTTGCTGTTTTGGTACGTTCTCACTGTGGAGCTGGACTATCAAAAAAGAGAGAAATGCAATGTAAAAATAGCTTTTAGGGTAGAATACAAACAATGCAGCTACACATCATCATTGTGTACATACATACTGCCACAGCGTCTGGAACAAACTTGCGTATTTCCTGTAAGGAACTGGGGAAAGCAAGAAGTTGATTCCTTCAAAGATATCAGTGAAACAGTTATGTTGCTGCAGTGCCCAAAATAAAACTGATGACGGTTAGGCTTCAGTCTGGGATGTAAATGAAATGGGCAGTGGATAAGTGATAGAGATAAGGGGATGTTCTGAAAATGTGTATTTTATCTTAACTGCAGTTTTCTGCTTCTAGTCCTCATTTTATAAAAAATATTCTTAATAAATGCTTGCACTGATAGGATTGGTTTGTTAGGACAGGAAAAAAATTTTCAAAAAGAGTGCAAGATGCATTTTTAGCAGATATTTAGGTTAGTCTTCAAAGATATGCAAATATTCTTTTTCCTCGATATTCTGTTCTGCATTCCTTGTTTCCTTTTAATTGACAAAGGTGTTCTCAATATTTCGTGCAAATTCACACCAACTATCTGTAATTATTATAAACTTGAAACTGTTCTTTCTAAAGCATTACTTTCACAAGCGTCCTTAGTAATACAGTGAAAACTTGAGAAAGATGAATACAAATAATATTTTTTAGAAATGCTTATAAATGTCCCTGTTTGTAAATTGATGCTATCAATTTCAGAAGCTATAGCCAAGAATGACACTTCATTTATTTTTACCCCCCTTTCAAAGACAACTTCTATACACTATATATGTAGCATTAACCAAATATCAATATGGGCCACCATCAAACAAGGTGTTTCGCAAGATCCAAGACCTGAAGTGCTTACAAGATAAATGAAAAGGTCAGGGAAAGGATGAAAGAGCAGAGTCTGATGCAGAAGCAGAGAAAACAGCTTCTTAAACACAACTTTCGGTTTCATTTCAGTGCTTCAGCTCAGTTTCACTGGAAGAGGATTAGCGAAATGGAAGGGAAAGGGAGAGAAGACATACAAAAACATTTCAAGGACCCATTCTAGCTATAAAAATATATAGCCTGTATAATCTTTCCAATTTTTAATACTGTTTTTAGATGAGCTTGTTGTAGAAACTACAGGCTGTGCTGACATCGACTGAACATGCCCTCTTTATTTCATTTAATTTTCAAAAGTTTAAGTACACAAAGTTTGCCTTGGTTATCAATTGCTGTATAAACTTTAAGTTCAAGAAAGGGCCAAATGACTTCCTGCATGTGTTTATTTCCTGCTCCGACGATTAGGAAGCCTGAAAAGAGCAGTTTCCGCTCAGCAGTTCTCAATATCTCAACAGATTCGCCTCCCGCCCCCACCCCTAAGCGAAGGATTCCTGTGGTGTGATTTCTAAAGATTCAGCTTACGACTAGCTGAACACAAAGCATATGAATGAACACTAAAACCCACACTAAACTCTCATTAGTCACTGTGTGTGACAAGTGGTTACTTTGTTCTTACAAAAGGCTTTGGGGGGGAAAAAAAATCTGCCCCTACAGTTAAAGGGGCTTAGTGAAATAAAACTTTTTGTATGAATTTAAATCATGACAAATCAAAGGAAAGAGGCTATGGCTACAGCTAGAAAAAAAAATGAAGGGTTTTAATGTTTTTTTTTTCTTTTTTTTTTCCTTCCCCTTTTACCCTCTTTCCCCAAGAAGCAGAAACCGCATTTTCTTTCCTTTCACATATCACTTATCCTTCAGATCACTCCTCAAAGACAAGTCTTTCTTTCTGGGCCCTGGTAGACTTGCTTCTACATGAGAGATGAAGGCTAGGTTTTGTTTCGGACAGATCAAGTAGGTTTTTAGCCACAATGTACTTCCCGTACATTTCTCCCCTTTATAAACATCAGATATTCGAGTGTGGATGCTTATTAACTCCGCTTGAGAAGTTCATCCCCACAGAATATTCTGTGACTATTGAGCTGCTGTGTCCTAACAATAGCTTCGCTCCTTCCCATTATTTCTGATGGGTCTGCATTGTATGGACCAGTGGCAAATATCTGTGGCTGATGGGATGTGAAGATGCATTGTCAGCTGTGATAATTGTTAACTGATTACTTTCACTACAGCAGCAAACTCCGCTACAGGAAGGAGAGACATGCTATTAGCACTATATAGATATGCACAATACCTATTCCTGTATTAGAGAACAGGAGCAAAAATAAGTCTGTTTTTTAAGCAGTCTGCTTCAGACACTGAACAACCTTCTGCCTGTTGACTGAGTTATGTTTTGTGCTTGTGAGCTATACAAAACACCTTCACCGTGCTGCAGCACAGCACAGCCCTGGCACTAACCCAGGCACAGATATAATACCCTCTTCCCCCACCCTGCTTCTCCATCCAGCTCCCATCTCATGGGGGGCACATCAGAAATGCTATTCAGACCATCAAGGATGTGCCATGTGTCCTACCCGTGCAGGTCACTTGGGAGGCAGAGGTGGTAACTGAGACCCCACGTGCCATGTCTCCCTCAGGGCAGCCAGGCAGCCATGGGAGGAAGGTCCCTGCAAGGAGAGCCCTCTGCTCGGAACAGCTTTGTAGAGAGGCTACTCTTTCTGACCCAATAAAAGCTTCTCTCTTTCCACTGGCTTATCTCCAGAAAAAAAAAATCAAAACAGAACAAAAGTCAATACACGAAGACACTGCCAGGATAACTGGCTTTGAAACCTTGAAGCTATCTGGGTTGTCAACGAGAGAAGAGAGACATCTTCACCAACAGTCACAAAGTTCCAGGACAGCTGGTCACCTTGTGGCTCTAACCTATGGTAATTGGGTAGCTAAGATGTGAGATCAGGGACCCCAAAAGTCGATGTGTTGAATTCAGGGTTTCCTCTGAACAACAACACACTGCACATCTCTTCAGTCTTCCCAACTTAGCACAGAGGAACCTGTGAGTAAGACGCTGGGTTAGCTTAGGAGGGTAAAATGGTGCACTGGGGTGCTGGCAGTGCAGGAGCCAGGGCAGCCTCTGTGAAGAGAGGCCAGTGGTTCCCCATGTCAGACACAGCTGGTTCCACCTGGCTCCCACTGACCCACTGCAGGACAGAGCTGAGCACCTCAGCCAAGAGAGTGGAGCCTCTGGGAAATATGCTTAAGAAAGGGCAAAATGCTGCCTGGGAGTGAGGAAAAAAGTGAGAAACATCCCTGTGAGCACCCAGGGGTGAGCATGAGAAGGGTTAGGAAGCTCCCCTGCTGTTCCTGAAGAACCCATCTGGAGCAGGTGCTGTGGGACCGGATCTCCAGAGGATCCAGTGCTGGAGGAGGTGGATATGTCTTGAAGAAACTGTGGCACATGCCAGAGCAGAGAAAAAGTGTGAGGAACAGGAGAGAGGAGCTGTTATTCCTCATGCCGCTGTGCCAGTAGGGCTGGGGAGTGGGCACAGGCTCAGGAATTGGGGAGTGAAGCTGAGCCTGGGAAAAAGGGGTCTTTGTCTAGCTTCTCACTATCCAAACTTATTTTAAACTGGCAATAAATTAATTTTCCACAAGTTGAGTCTGTTTTTGCCTGTGATGGTAATTGCTGTGATTGATCTCCCTGTCTTTTTCTTCACCCACCATATTTCCTGCCCCATTCTGTTAAGAGGTAGTGAAAGAGCAGCTGGGTGGGTGTCTGGTCGCCAGCAAAGGTAAACACACCACAAACTAGCAGGTATTGTGTCACACAAGCTTTTACTGAGGATTTGAAAGTGCATCTAGTTTCCCCTAACTCTATTGATTTCTCCAGTAAAACTTATAACCCCTCCCCATAACCCCATCTTATTTATATCTCTTAGGTTGTCAATGGCAGACCACTCCTGGGACAGCCTCATCAGCTTTCCCCAGAAAACTTCTGCAGAAAATTATCACATTACATCAAAAAGAAATGTTGTTCTCCTTGATATGCTTTGGCAGAAACAAAAAATATTACAAAACTCAGGCAATATTTTCTTTCCCTTGAGTAGTTCACTCCAGTACCTTTACACTCTAAAGGTCTGATGCAATTAAAATTGAAATATGTAAAATTTAAATGCCTGAGCATATTTTAAAATATGGCCTTTTTTCCTCCCATGCCTTAATTTGTCTAAGTATGGATAATCTTACTTTAAAACTTCTAGGCTAACTTTTTCCTCGTGTTTGCAGAAGTTTTGAACATTTTTGGACATAAGCATGAGTGAAGTGCAAAGTATTATTTGTTTTATTACTATTTCTTGAGCTTAACTGCTTAAAGTTCTTAGTTCTTTTAATACTTCATGTGTGAAATCTAACAGTGAAAGAATAGTACATAGTATTTATGGAGCACTTTTTATCTTCAAAGCACTGTGCAAATATTAAATGGTGGCAAAATTTTTGACTGATGCAACTTCTAAAGCAGTTTATAGTAGATGAAAAAACTAGCAGCCACTCGTTCTTATTTGTATGTGAATAAAGGACACCATTTGACTAGGACATTAAGCAAGAGAAATAGTTCTGACGTAGCCTTAGTCTTCCTGTCATCACCCCTGTGTGCTCCAATATTGCAATGCAGCATCACCATGCAGTAAACTAACAAGAAAAAAACGTGCTAATTCTTAAATTCTACATCACATCAAATGCAAGACTGATTCTATCTGTCAGACACCCTTCTGCCAAATATTCCAAAACGCTGTGATCATCATTGGCTTTGGCACTTCCAAAGAAGAGAGAGGCCTAAATACTCTGCTCTATGTTACCTCTCTACTTGCGTAGACTTTAAAAAAAAAAAAAGGCAAGCAGGATTAAAGACGCATAAATAACATACGAATTTCTGAATTCAGTCTCTTGCTACCTCATCTTTTAAACACAACTTCCCAGAGCTATGATGTCATTTTCTTAGCCCACACAATTTGAGTTGTCTCCAGTCGCTTAGATTTTGATTACAGAATGGTTCTGTCTTCTGCTGCATTGTCTGGGGGGTTTTGTGGAAAGAATTGTTTTTGGAAGGGTGTCCCCACTCTTCCCCCTACTCCTTCTTCACGGGATTTGACATCCCTTATTTTAGATATCAAAATGATCACAGGAGCTGGGAAAGGCCAAGCAGAGACACTGCCATTATGGAGTTACTGCTTGCAGGAACTCTATATGCCTGTATATGGATCACACCATGATGCAAGCACAGTTCTATGCTCTTAAAAGTTTGGATGCTCTACAAAATACTACCATTCCCAGAAGCATTCCCAGAAATCAAAGTTTTCCTATAAGCTGGAAAAGTCAGAAATGAAAATAGCTGCCCTGGAACAGTACTGCATGACCTAAAATGATGCATTTGGTTTTGTGCTCATAGAAAATATGAAACTGGCAAACCAAATCTCAAGTTAGTTCATCACAAAATCCACCTGACAGGCCTTCAAGATTGTGGTAGCTGTGAAATTGAAGAGTTGGGTGGGTTTTTTTCTTTTTGGGTTGTTATGAAAAATAAAAATGGAAGATTATTGCAGATTATTTTGTTTAATAGCAGGAAAGAGGAATTTTATGCTGCTGTCTTTCCCAACACAATCTTTCACTATAGCTTGCAAATCTTTTACAGTCTAGAACCATATTCCATCTGTTCCAGTAAGAACTGACCTCAATATTTGGCCACTGCAGACTTTGAGTTTATCAACTTTATCTCGTAACCTTCATGAAAAAACTTCAGAGACGTGACCAAATTTAAGAGAAATGTCATTTTTACAGACATGGGATTGAAACTCAATACACTGTACCTGGAAAAACAGGATCAACTGAGAGAAACAGCATTCCACTGAAACCTCAGAGAAATGATGGGGCTGTATTTCATATCTCAGCATACATGTAAGGGTATAGCTCATCCAGTGGATCCAAAAGTGCTGAGTGCTAACCCACGTCACGCCAAAACCCAGGGTGTGCAGCTCATCTGCCACATCCCGGTAGGTGGAGGGAAGTAGTGTCCATGGGAGAGACTTTTTAGAGTAGGTCCCAAATTATCCAAGCAACTCTTGAGGAATTTATTCTAGAAAAACTCTGTCACTCATTGTT
>NW_010399525.1:45664-96623 GCF_000710305.1 Buceros rhinoceros silvestris
TGCCTTGGCAAGAAAATATATATGGTTTTCACACTTTTCTGGTTAGAATTGCTGTAATTTCCAGGGACTTTACACGATAATTCACGTTGTACTTTTAACTGTTACTTGAATCCTAAGAGCGTTTTTCTCCTGGGCGAAGTATGAAACACTGCTCTTGTAGTTACAGAGAGTGAGCAGTGAGAGTGAGAGTGAAGGGCCTTCAGTTTGAGGAAGAGGCCATGAAAAGCCTGGTTTTCTGCAATCTTATCATCTACATCAACGGCAAGGAGCAAAGAACTAGAATCGTAGAATCAATTTAGTTTGGAAGAGACCTTTAAGATCTCAATTCCAGAGACAGTGACTCCACCGCTTCTCTGGGCAGCCTGTTCCAATGCTTCACAGCCCTTTCTGTAAAGAAATTTTTCTAATATCCAGCCTAAACCTCCCCTGGAGTAACTTGAGGCCATTTCTTCTCATCTTAAAGGTTGTTACTTGGCAAAAGAGACTGACCCCCACATCACTACAACCTCCTTAGTAACTTGAGGCCATTTCTTCTCATCTTAAAGGTTGTTACTTGGCAAAAGAGACTGACCCCCACATCACTACAACCTCCTTTCAGATAGCTGTAGAGAGTGATAAGGTCTTGCCTGAGCCTTGTTCTCTTCAGGCTTAACAACCCCAGTTCCCTCGGCCGCTCCTCATAGGACTTGTACTTCTCCAGCTTCATTGCCCTTCTTTGGACACACTCCAGCACCTCAATATCCTTCTTGTCATGAGGGGCTGCAAACTGAACACAGTATCTGACATGCGGCCTCATCAGATTGTACAGAGGTACAATCATTCCCTAGTCCTGCTGGCCACACTGTTTCTGATACAAGCCAGGACACTGCTGGCCTTCTTGGCCACCTGGGCTCATATTCAGTCAGTTGTTGACCAACACCGCCAGGTCCTTCCTTTTTGGGCAGCTTTCCAGCCCCTCCTCCCCCAAGCCTGTAATGCTGCAGGGGATTGTTGTGACCCAAGTACAAGACCCAGCACTTGGCCTTGTTGAACTTCACACCATTGGCCTCAGCCCATCACTCCAGCCTGTCCAGATCCCTCTGTAGAGCCTTATGACACACCCACCTAACTTGGTGCCACCTGCAAATTTACTGAGGGTACACTCGATCCCCTTATCCAGATCATTGATAAAGATGTTACAGAGAACAAGCCCCAGTACTGAGCCCTGGGGGACACCACTGGTGACTGGCTGCCAACTGGCTTTCACTCCATTCACCACCATGCTTTGTGCTCAGCCATCCAGCCAGTTTTTTATCCAGTGAGGTGTGCTCTCATCCAAGCCATAAGCAGCCAGTTTCTCCAGGAGATTGTTGTGGGAAACAGTGTTGAAGGCTTTGCTAAAGCCTAGGCAAACAACGAAGGAGATCAGGTTAGTCAAGCAGGATCTGGTGTGCTCTCATCCAAGCCATAAGCAGCCAGTTTCTCCAGGAGATTGTTGTGGGAAACAGTGTTGAAGGCTTTGCTAAAGCCTAGGCAAACAACGAAGGAGATCAGGTTAGTCAAGCAGGATCTGCCTTTAACAAACTTGTGCTGACTGGGCCTGATTACCTGGTTGTGCTGTATATGCTATGCGATGGCACTCAAGATGATCTGCTCCATAACCTTCCCTGGCACTGAGATAAAACTGACAGGCCTGTAGTTCTCCAGGTCCTCCTTTCGGCCCTTCTTGTAGATGGATGTCACATTGGCTAACCTCCAGTCAACTGGGACATCCCAAGTTAGCCAAGACTGCTGATAAATGATGGAAAGTGGCTTGGTGAGCACTTCTGTCAGCCTCCTCAGTACCCTTGGGTGGATCCCATCCAGCCCCATAGACTAGTAACAAGAGACTGGCCAGTGACAATTCCCGTTAAAACCTTTAAATTTCTTGGCAACTTGTGTGGAAGACCTGGGTGTAATCAGAAGTTGCTGTTATCTGATGGTTCTCTAGGCAAGAGACCGCTGGGTTTCAGTCAACTTCTGCACACGTGCACCTCCTGAAAAGCATTACCACCACCAGTATCTCAACAGGCAAGGTCAGTGCAAAGAACAAGTAAAAGCCACGAGAAATGCTCCTGTGCTTCGAACTGATTTCTTCAGAATAAAAGAGGAATTTTGCAGGCATAAGAGAAATTTGTATTGTTTTTTTACCCATGTTGTACCCATCCAGAGGGAATGGGGACACTCATGCCCCTGAACTGTTCATTTGTATGTCTTCCTTACAGAAAGGGTAAAGTGAAAGAGACTTTCCAAATGATTTTTTGTTTGTTTGTTTATCTTTGTTAGGTTGTTTGTAAAAAGTAATCTGGGATTAAAATGTATGTTGTTAGATGGGATTTTTATTGGTCTAGTTTAAGCCTTTAAATTAGGTTCAAACACAGTGAATACCTTGACTCCAAGTCCCCTCCTCCACCTCCTTCTCTTTGAAAGGAGTGAGGTCATGTCAAAGTTTCATCTGTTCAGAATATTATTTAGTCAATCTATTACAAGAAATTTCAGCCATAACAACCTCAGAAGGACACTGAATATGACCTTGTAATGGTAGGTCATTTCTGAAAATAAAACACACTGGCATCTGTCAAATTTATTCCAGCCTTTTTTACAATACCAAGTTTACAGTTTATAGTGAAGCATTATGTTAACTCAAGATGAGCATGATCTGAGTGTTCTCAGTAAATTCTGGGAAGATAGCATGGGTTAAGACCCCAACACAGATGACCTGCATAGTTCTGATTTCTAGTCACCTGTATAAAATAATGTCTCAGTCCAATACTCCTATGAATGCACATACGGCTCATCTCTGTGGAATGCCTGGAGGAGAGAATGTTCTTCCACCAGGAGCTGTTGAGAGCACAAGTCACAGAGGCAAAGAACATGAGGAAGGGAATTTTTCCAGGTAAGAAAGTCTAATGGTAAACACTAATTTTAAGGAATGTTGATGGTTACGTACAAAACACATCATATTAAGTCTCTGATCTTGGCAGGTCTCCAGGGTAGTATTTTCACAAGATCTAAGAATTCCTCTTTCATGTATGACAGTGGCCACTCTTGAAGTCTTTTCTGCAAAGTAGTATTTGGGACCTGCGGCAAATAGAGGACACAAAGGGATGCTGCAAAAATTGAAAAAAAAATTAACATGGTAAGTGCATTTCCTAAAATCACTTTCCCAGGTATAGAGGGCTCTTGTACTAGTTTTGCTGTAAGTCAACACACCACTTTTACCTGCATCTTCTTTTTTCATGTAGACCTATGTACCTCTGACTGAAACACAAATTCAGGAGCTCTACCAGTTAATGACTGATTTTAGTATTTGCCTGTCTGCTAAATTGGGACTTTTTACAAGCAGCTAACATCTTTTGTGAAACTCATTATTTTTTGATAGTTTGGGGAGTAAAATAATTATTTCATTAACACTTGAATTCCTTCCCCTTTTACAGTACCCAAAGGTATGTTTCGCTATGTTCTGCAGTATCTTAATGTTTTTTCTGATGTATCTATTTGCTCTATGTATACTGAATCACTCCCTGAGCAATAAATCAACCACTGTCTTGGTTACAAAATTATTTCCCTCACAGTGGATCTGCAATATAAGACTTTTTTTAGACAATACCAAGAGTAACAGCTGGCTGTTACTGTTCAAGCAAGCCTGCAACACACAGGGGAAGAGGAATGCCTATGAACAACCAAAAACTGCCCATGGCACAGCATCACTTCTACAATTCTACCAAATGAGAAAAAGCCATATTTCTTTCCTCAGCTGCAGTAAGCGAAGCGTTGATTCCAGCATCACATGCATATTAGAAATCTTCTCATCCACCAAATGCTTACTTCACTGAATGCCATGCGGTTATGAAATGCATTTGGCCACTGGGAAGAATTCTATAAATCCTGCAAAGCTACCCAATGTACCACTCACTCTACAGCTAACTCCTGAGGATGGGCCGGCATGCTTTTGTAAACCTCACTGTGGGATTAGGACATTTATCAAGGCAATGATTTCTTTCCTGCAATGTTATATCTATTGTATACCAGGAGTTCTGCAGGTGCATGATTTATCCATCTTGTCATTAGCTACAATACCCTGCAAACAGTTTTTATTTTCTGCTGGAGAAACAAACAGTCCTCCCATAAATAGTTTTACTGCTGACTGGGTAACAAGCTCCTGCTCCCTTGACAATAAAACAACTTGCTTTCTCTGACCACAGAGTTATAATTTCTAGCATAACAATCTGAAGCTCTACACCATTTCTTATGGAATTAACTTATATAGGGACAATTATAGCTTACTTCTTTTTCAATATCATGTCAGAAGTCTCATTAGGTGTTAAGCACCAACATGTCTGATTGCCTGAGGGACATCACAGACAACACAGCCCCTAAAGATCCAACTGAGGGAACACAGGAGGAAGAAGCGAATTTCAGATATATCAAAGAGACAAAATTCTCTTTTAAAATGAAAGACAAGCTCAATACAAATTTTGTTACTGGAATCGGGATTTGCCAAAGGTTTTAGTTTGGCTGAAAATGTCCAGTGAACATTTTAAAAGGCAAGGAAGCAAATTGCATATCCGGGAAATCCAGAAATGAAAAGCAATTTCTTGCTCAGAGAAATCGTACTCAGACAGGCCTTTCACTCAAATTAAATATTCATAGAACCACATATATTGTATATGACACATGTGAATGTGAAAAGGCTAATATCCTCTGGCTTTTCCAGTACTCAGCTAATCCATTAGAAATGTAATAGTCAGTCTAACCATTCTGTGGCTTCAGTAGGAGGTATGAAAAATAAAAGAGAAAGCAGAATGCACTACAGAGAGAAGAAAGAAATAAAAAGTAAGGTGTATCCAAGACCAGCTCTCAGGGTACTCAAAATCAGTTTCACCTGCCACTGTTATCTGTTGAGTATCAAATACAAACCAGGGGAACTTACACACAGGGCTACAGAGTTGCCCTTCTTCCCTTAAGCTTTGGGCACTCACGCTGGAGAAGAGAGACAGATCATTAATTTATTAAAAGGGATGAGCAAATTATAACTGGGAAGTTGACTATAAACTACTTGAATTCAGTGTAGAAACACCTGATTTTCCAGGATACCTCAATACACATTTACAGATTTTGTTAAAAACAAATAAATCTCAATGAAAAATGACATTAAAATTCCCACTGTAAAAGACAACAGAACTACCTAAGAGATAATGTCTTAAGGCACTAGAGGTCATGGGGTTTTGCATTAGTTTGGTTTCAGGGGGAAAAAAAAAAAGGCAATGAAAGGCTATTAAAATCCAAATAATTCTGCAGATTACTGACAATTTTGTAGTCTAAATAGTGGGAAGGAGACATGGGCATCAACAAATAAAAATACTGTACAGTCAATAAAAATATTATGAAGTTATCAAAACCTTAGTGAAGATCTTAAATGAAGTAATAAAGCAGCATGAGGTAACACTTGCTGAAGGTTTGACCATGGAAATCTTCTCTGGCCTTGGTCAGAACACCATTTAAAACAATGGAACTACTCATGACCTTAAAGTAAAGTAAACCACGAGTATACACAATCAGATCCCTGACAAAGCTTTGTAGAAACTACTCCTTCAGTTAAACACGGTTATATCCGGTGCCATTATCTACTGCACATGAAGTGCTATCATGAGGCCAGATCACAAAAGAAAACTTCCTTCTCGATTATGTCAATCAAACATTTCTGAATATATATAAAAAATTTTACTTTCAAGCATCAATGTGAATGGAAACAAGCAACCTTCCCCTCATAGCACCTATCCTTCAAAATATAAACCACTCTTTTTGTTGTTACCAGTAATCGATCAAGAGTTTTATGGGCTGACTTGCATTTTGGCCATGCCACAAGTTTCAGATTGGCACTTTATGAATTGGTAAACAAACCAAAACAATAACAACAACAGCAGAACACCAATACCTTACATTTTATTTGCACTATTTATTTGCACTATCAGGGTTACTGAAGTAAGGAAAACTCACGCAGGTCTGAAAATAGCTTCAGCTTTCATAAAATTACACTGTTGAGAAAAAATAACTCCAACGCATTACACACTGAGAGGCTCAAAGGGGGAAGCAGAGATCTTTTGAATCCGGCTGGAGGGTACTCAAATAAGAGAGTCATCAACTCATGAGAGAGGAAATCCAACTGAGGCTCCTTCAGAGCCTGGCGTGTGCAGCCGCACTTCTTTGCTTAGGAAATACTGACAGCTAGGGGAATAACTCAGTGTAGCTCAGTCTAAGGAATTTTTCTGCCCCAGTTCCCAATGGTATGAAGAAGATTCAGATTCTTCATACTGAACTTCATAAAGCTTGACAGGCAAAAGGAGCGGGGGGAAATGAGGGAAAACTCTGCTTTTCTATTTCTCCCTGCTGTAACCAGAGCCCCCTTTCCTATCCCCAAAAGTTTGTTAAAATGTTAAAATCTATTTTTCAGAATGTCAGCACAGCAGTGATGTCCAGGCTGCAAGAACAAGATGAGAGATGAGGAGTAGAGACTGAGGACAAGAAAGAAGATGACCACAAACCACAGCAGGAGGCTCCGAGGATAAACAGATGCTACTCTGTCTCATCTGTTTTCTGTTTTGTGTTTTTCGGCCTATGTCTCGAAAGACTAGACGTGGAATGAATGCAGATGGAGGCTTCTTCCACGTTGCCCCCAGTTGCTTTAAAACCTCCACTTCTCAAATAAAATCCTTTCTGGAGTTGATGACTGCATTTCCAAAGCCTGAGGATATATAGAATTTCTTACCACTCTACAAGGACACAGGTCAAAAAACGCTAGAAGGATTAACAGCAAATTAAACTAATACGGTTACTATAGAAATTCCTTTAAAAGGTACATTTTTAATTTCATGTATACTTCTCTGCAGCTCTGTACTTAAAATATACATTTCAGGAAAACTTGCCATATAGCATATTCAGTCGTACATTACATTCCCGGACATGTGTGGGTGTCATAACCTTACAGCAGAAACAGGAAAAAGCAGTAATAGTAATAAGATTTGTACAAAGGCTTACAACATTAGTTACCCCATTATCTACCAAAACAGTTTGGAATGACTGGTGGGTATCTCTGTGAAGTTTGCTAAAAGACATTTTTACAGAGATATATTGATTGTTCAGTTTAAAATACATGTTAAAAACTCCAATCACCTATACATACCTTCATTAATAAAGTGCAACTTTTATTATCTTGTAAACTGTTGTGTAGATACTAAGACAGAAAGTTAATGGGTATAAATGTAAAAGAAAAGAATCGCACTTACTATACCTGGAAAAAAGGATGGTCTTTCGCTTAAAGAGGAAAACTGTTATTTGGAAGATCAAACCCCACCATTAGCTCTAAATCAGGTTTCTTATGTGACTCAAACTTTCCACAACTCTTTCCTGGTCTCTGTAACAGAGATTCTATCGCTTCCTCTTTTGCATCCTTTGGGAGATGGCATGTTATCTTTTGTCCTTTCATATAGAAGAGCAATGTCCCAAATCATGAAATCAATCATCAATCATCTAATCACCATATCAATTTTTTGGTCAATTTTCAGTTATATAGTGAGTGTGAAAACGACTGTAATTGGAAATAAATTCAACAAAAGACAGATACATAGGTGTCATGAGGAAACTCACATACATATACGTAAGCATAATGGAAGTGAGATAAAGAAGAACACGGGCAGAATACAGAGGGTGTTTCCAATGACATTTAATCTGTTGGCAGAGTAATTTTTTAAGAAAGCTAATCGCAGAACCACGAATTAGGTGGATTTAAGCTAAAACACATACAAAAGCAAAGACAGTACAGTAGCTTTGCAGAGCTGAACCATAATAATATAACCGTGCTCCATCTCATTTATCTACGTATACTTACATTTATACATCTATGTATATAGTACGTGGGGGAAATACTGTGAAACTAATCTTTAACTAATAGAGATTAAAAATGGACCTTTCTACAACTTTTTGAATACTTCTTTGAATTCTATATTTTAAAAGAAATATCTAGAAACATTTATTTCAGAGAAAAAGGTTATTTTCTTTTTTTTATAGCTGACTGCTGCTAAGATCTTATGTAACATGCATGAAGAAAGGTACACGAAAAAAGATTATGTTCTACAGCTTAAATAATATGGAAGAAAAAATTTATCTTGTATTCTAAAAACTAAATATATTTATGGCCCTAAGTCCTCTAATTTTAGAAATATCTGTTGTAGACTGTCATTATACCCAAACTTTTTGCTAGTGCTGCTGCACAATGGAATAGTGAGATATAAACTGTTGAAATATTTGATGGCATTGTCAACCTGTTAAGAAAATTAAAATTATTAAATGGACACTGAATAGATGCTCCTAACACCAAGATTTGAGGCCACCAACAGTTTTTACAGTTCTCTCTTTTATTTTGGCTATGATACAGAAAAATGCTTACTTCCTAAGCAGACTTCTAATAAGAATTGTTAAGTTAAACAGATAGATCAAATTTATAGACCATTTACTAAAATTCTGATTTGAGTCAAAAACATTTTGATTCATAAGAAACCCTACAGAGAAATTATTAGTTAATGAAAACCAATTTAATTAGTTTATGTAAAACTATTTTTATTTTAAAACCTTTATCCTTAAAAAGCAGATCATTTTACTATAAAAAATAAATATTTCATTGTATCCTCAAATTTAAGAAAAAATACGCAGGAATACAGTTGCTATAAATATACTAAAATTCTGTTATGGTAAGATGAATTTCAAGTAATCATTTGATTTCATGGATCACATCTAGCTGATCAAAGATAGCAAACTTCTTAGATGAAGCATCAGATATACTGTTTCATTGCTTCTTGAACATCAAAATCGTACAGTTTGACAAGATTGTGGTAAAAATTAATCTGCAAAAAATTGATAACTTTAGGAAATGCCATTCAGGTTCCGGATGTCAATTTGTTCTAGATACTAAGGACTTAGTGCATCAAGATCCTTACACACATGCATAGCAATAAGCACAGGAGGAAGTCTACTGAAACCCACAGGATTTGCTGTAGTACTAGAATAATACAGAGATTTTCATTTGAAGGGCTTAATTGATCCTCGCTGAAGACAAAAATTTTACTTCTTTGCAAGAACAAAAAGATGAAGACTTAGACAGGAAAGAGGGAATTTTGTTGTTTGTTTTAAAACGGTATAAATCTTCATGATGCGAGCTCTAAGAGAAGGCTAGGAAGATTAATACTCTCTGGGTAGCATATTCCACTCACTATCTACAGGAGATCTTGCACACTGTTCTGAATGGCTCATGGAACACGAGATGTTTAATGGTGTGGTACGGCCTTGCTGCATCGATCACTGTGTTACAGCAATCAGAACCAGAGGGTGTATGTGGCCCTATTTGATCTTTACAAGAGAATTCCACTATGCTAATCTCTAAAACGTATTGTCAGATTATTCATTTCTCTCCCTTGTGTATTTCCCTACTTAAAAAGAAATAAATCAATCAATACAGACACCACACAAAATTTCTGAATCTAAGGGAAGTCAATAGCGTTTGTGAGTGCTTGGCAGAGCACTGCCTCTGTGTGTATTGGGGTTGTAAATTGTGAGGAGCCCTATTGACCTTTTTCTTTTAATAAACTAATTTTTGGAAAAACACACACACATTCATTATGTCCCCTACTTCCTGGAGGAAATATTGGTGCAGCTGAGGTTTGGAGACAGAATACTCAACAACAGTTGAAGTGCTTTACTGCCTTGCTTTTTCTTTCTATATTCTTCTACACAAGCATTCTTCTTACTTCTATTTACATTCCATTAGGGCTAAATTGTTCAAAAAATGTGTCATCTATTGTACATTTTAAAAAATACATATTTTTGCATGAAAAAGGATGACTGAGCAGAAAATAAATGGTTGTGTAATTTGTACTTGAACACTTACTTTTGCCTTTAAAAATGCAGGAATTTGCAGACAATGTAGGTGTAAACAGGTAACTGGTATCTAGATTTGAAATTATGACCAGCTTCAGGCTATTTCTTGAAATGTGTTTCATTGTACTCTTGTCTCTTCCATTCCTCTCTTCACTTCCTTGCACACTCTTCCTGTGAAACTTTTTTCACTTCTCTCTATTTAGATATCATTAGCAGTCTAAAGTTAGGTCAATATACGAAGAATGCCCACTTGAAAATTTGCACCCTTGTAATTTGACTCACAGGAAACTGACAAGAATTTAAAGTTCAAGATTAAATGGATAAGAGTTTGAGGTTGAAAATGGACAACAAAGCTTCAGGATCTAAATGCCTGACATGAAGGAATCTACTTTTATTAAAATTGTGTCCAATAAGGAGCACAGATATCTCCACTGATTTTAAGAGCCAATATAAACTTTCCTTTTTTCTTTTTTTTTTTTTTAGTCTTCAAGTTGACTGAGTTATGTAGATATAGATATCCATATAGAGAGCCATAAAATTTTTAACACTCTTGAGAAGACAGATTGTGGACTTTGTTTATCACTACTGAAACCTGAATGTATAGGTTGTAGTTTCCTTAAGGTTTATTTTGCATATTACTACTACTACTATTATTATTATTCTTATTAAATAAAAGCAAAACAGTCACAAGATTGTCCCGGTTAGAAGGATGGGGGAAGTTAACTGGGGAACAAGACTTCATACTAAAGTCCCAAAGTGAGCAGCAGCACTGTGAAAAGGGATTCAAAGAGAAAGCCATCTGCAATGCCCTGTAACGTGCTTTACTGTCACTACAAAAGCACTTCTACTTACTCTCACACATGTTCTTGTAAGCACGCTCTGTTAGCACCTTAGAAGAATTCAGTATTTCCTTAGAAAAAGACCTCTTACTGCAGTTAAGGAGTAGCCCTCCTTCCACTTAATAATTGACAATTTTCTCGATGAATGCACAATCTAGGGTTTTCTTTCTTCCCAGTCCAATTTAAAGTCAACAAAGAGCAACGTAAGTTTCTCACCATTTTTTCCAGATATCAGTGAAGAAAGAGGTACCTGGGTGAAATTTTGAAAATGACAGGGAAACAGCTGGAAACACTTCCATGGGTACTTTGTTATGCAAAGGCTATGAAAGAGAGAAATACTATTTTTACTTAATGACATCTAGAAATAACATGAAGCAATACTGAGAGCTATATGAGCATGAGATGCTCTGCCTAACGCTAACTGTTCAATAGGTAAAGACACTATAGGCCATTGTGAAAAAACCAGTAAGTTTCTTCTATTGAATGGTCCCTAAACATAAAATGGACATTAAATGGCCACTCTGGGTGTGTTATCAACAATACACAAGTTTCTTCCTTTTGATGTTACCCCAAACTAGGGAGAAATAGGAGAAGCTAAGTAGAAGGTCTGCTTTTTAACTTGTCCTTACGAGGGGACACTGAGGTATCAGTCCTATGCTAGCAGATGCTAAGTCAATTCTTATTGCCTGTTGTGTCTGAAAGAGAAGGTTGTAGCCGGAGAACACATTTCAAATGCTAAATTAATACTCACACTGTAGTTCCACATTTCTACCCCAGAATGAAAAAGGTCAGATCACGTGGAGACAGATCTGGAGAGAGTGAAGCCAACAACTGAGAAGAGAGCTAGGAGAGCTATAGCCATGTTGTGTAGTGCAGAGAATCGAAAGATACACAATAGAAGCATTTTGACATCTTTCCAGGTATATCCTGTGAAGTGAATTTCAAAATAATGTTTTAAATTACAGATGACCTTTCCAAACCTTTGCTGGCATGAGCACTACTGTGGAAAAGCTGTGACACCAGCAATTAAGGATAAGAGTCTGATATTAAGGGAAACTTGTCAAGCAGAACTTAAGATATCTAAATATTTCTCCTAAATATTCCCTAAAAGAAGAAATAGATATTGCTTGGCTCCACTTGCCTTTAAGTTTGCGCCGTCAGGATTTTTTTGGAACATATTCGCAGACCTTAGTTAAGAACTTCTATAAACATAATACCAATTCATGTCTGAACATATCAGGAACACGGAGGCTGAAGATAGAATTATTTTAAAATACAGCATGTGGTGTGCCAGCAACACAGTTCTACAAATTTTATGTTTGTCCTATCTGTCCAAGCAAAACACAACGTGAGCATCTAACCAAAGCTCCTGAATCCCTTGCTTGATGTTTGCAAAGAATACAGATGAATGAGTATTTGCTGAAAGAAATAAATTGATGAAAAGAAAGTATACTCATTTAGTGAGTGACATAAGTACTTCAGCCCTGTCTTAAATCACCCTTATCCCATATTAGTACTAGCTATTTGTGGAAAAGAATCCAAATTAACATTTGAAAACATCATGTAATGTCTGCACAAATGCTAGCAGCACCATCAGAAGTGACCACTGCAGTGAAAAGTGTCATATATTTTTTTCCAGAAGACCTTGAAAACTGTTAAAAGAAAAAAATCTATTGAATAAATGAGTTCCTGGTACTTAATAGAAAATTATGTTTGTCCTAAATACGTATCATTCAGCAGCTAATAAGCCTGTTTTAAAGTAGGGCAGAAACATTTCTACAGTTTTCAACTCTGGACTGCAGCAAAAATTATTTGGCACCCTTTAACTCCCAACAGAAGATGCAGAAGGTATTAAATGTAAATGCAAACAACTGCGCTGACTCCTGCTTCCACAGGGTGAATGAAAAATTGCCATTGGCATAGTTTCAGGAACAATTTATTTTCAAAATTATTATCCTAATGTACAGTACCACTCTAATGGCTCCATGAAGCTGCTTGTCACTGTCCCCACCTCTTTAGTCAGGTCTTCTAGGACAGAGAAATGGAAGAAAGATGTCCAAGCCATGCTCTGGCTAACATGAGGTTAAATTCACATAGTTCCAGTTTGCTGCAGGAATTATTTCAGCTCTTAGTAAATCTCAGAGCACAGACTTTGCCTTTTACTTGTCCTGCTGGGTCTAAGGATTGAGCCCCATAGCTGAATTTTGAGTATCCTTAAAGTTTGTGGATCACAAATTCTAACAGGTGTCCCTGCTGTGCAGGGAGTTTTGTTTAAAGGTCCATCTGTCTGCAGACTGAAATCTGGCATTCTTTGTTCGCACCCTGCAAAACCAGATCTTTCCGACCAGTCACCATAAAAAGGCAGGGATTTTTCTGAGGGGTAAGGAAGATCTATGTGTTGTATACATTCCTCCCTCTAAAAAGAGAAGTAGCTGAGACCATCTCAAGGTTTGGCAGGACAATCTTCTTCGTGCTAATGTTGCTTCCACAGAACCGGTTGCCGGCTGCAGCAAGGGAATTAATATACACACCTATGGCTTTTACCTTTAAACCCCACATATCAGACTTCAGTATCCTCTACTTCTGGGGTTGTGGGCAGGGAAGGAGTCACCTCTGCACGGCTGGTTGGGTATGTCAGCCAGGCAGTGGAACACAGGGTCTAGCCTATCATCATTTAGAGGAGAAAGACACAGAGACGAGAGGGCTGGTATATTTAGCAAAATGATTTAGATGTGTTTCCAAAATCAGAGCAAAAGAAGACAGGATGATGAAATAACAGATGAAATCAGAATGGAAGAAAAGCGAGAGACTATGAAGGAATGAAAATCGGGAGATGGAAAAAGTGAAAATAACAGAAAGGGGACAAGTGAAAAGAGAAGGAAAAAGTATTTACTATGCAATTAGATTTCATGCAGGGAAGCACTCAATTCCTTCCTCTGTTCAGCCTACAATACCACTTTTCAGAAGAAATTCTCCACACTCCCCTTGGTGTAAGAAGGGGGAGGGCGGGTGGGGGAAGGGCTTCTTCATCCCACTCAGGCTTCACTGCTCTTTTCCAGATTCCTTCATTAGATCACTACATTTTGGGTTTCAGATGAGAAACTTGCAGGAGTAAATGGGATTCTTATGCTTGAGCAGAGCTGACCCCAGCCCTAGGGACTTTCTCTGCAGGCATTTGTGACAACCTCGGGAGAAGAGGCTCCAGATTCCTTCCTTGGCTTCCTCAGCTCACTTTCAGCCCAGCAGCTATATGTTTCCTTACAGAAGTAGCACCTCACTGTCTCCACATTCTTTAATCATCACCAGCTTCCGGTGGGTCAACTGCCCTCCTGCTCATCTTCTAACAGCATGAGAATATCTCAAAGTTTTAGTTATCCTATTTGCAGTTCATCTCCTTGGCAGCTGGCAGGAAGGCCCACATGCCTGAGAAGGAATTATATGGACAACCAAGAAATTTTTTGAGTTTTCTAAACAGTCTCAAGTGTTGTCTATGCTTAAGTCAGACTCCCTAAAAAAGTCCTTATTGCCCTTCCTCTGACATCTCTACCAAATCATGCATAATCTCTCTCTGCTTTGTATCCAGCTTTCCTCCTCCTGGATTAGGTCCTGCACGTGCAAACGTGTCCAACACAAGCATGCCTCTCTGTTTTTCTCTCCTGTCCGAGCTGAGGAATGACATACCTCTAGATATGAAGCCATGAATGGTAGAGCAATTTCATAAAATTAACCAGAATTCACAAGTTATGGCAATGTCCCCTTACTTGAAACAAGTTGCAAGTGTCCTTGTGTCTCCAATTCTTTGCTATTTTAGAAAGGTGCATTTTACCTCCACTCAACAGCCAAAGGAAGTCAAAGAGTGTATTTTCCAGCTATTTCAGAAAACATTCAGCAACAGGAAATATATTTTCTCAGACATTAATGGTAAAAGTTTGCTGTTGTTTTATAATACGGCATACTGTTGACCAGTTTAGAGGTAATCTATTAGAGAAATTGGCAAACAATCCATATTAAACGCCTGGAAAGCTGGGTAATGCTTTTTATCAGTGGAGAATTCTTTTTCAGATACATTTATAACTCAAAACCTAAAAATTAAGTATTTTTATATTTACATCCTTGCAAAGAAGATTTTTTTTAACAAAAAAAGGAAGGTACTGGTCATAACAACCACAATGTGACCACAGCTAGTAGTCTCCTGTAGAAGTATCAGAGGTTCAGTATTTTCTGCTTTAAGTATTACTTCATTGTTATGGTATGCCTTTATATTTTATCAGACATCAGATGTCCATGTTCTTTTATTACTGGCAGAATTAGAAAGAGGATTGGGTCAAGCCTTCAGCATGGCATTCATAAATTCTCATGTATCAGTGAAATGTTCTGTTCCACCTTTTCAGCTTTATTTTGCATTTGTTTTCAGTCATCTATACTGTCCTCTTGGTCATATTTTAAAGAAATGGAAGTTCTCTAAATTTTTTATATTTTTCCCCTTTTTTCATATTAGACAATTCAATCACAATGCTTCAGATTAGATTCAGGTGTATAGTTGTCAAAGTTTGTTACAAGATTTGTTACAAGGCCCCATCAGTGGCAGGCGTATTCTCTATTCTTCTACTTCAAGCATCTAGTTAATCTATTTGCTTTTAACTATGCCTGTTCGCCCAGCAAGATCTTTTACTGCCTGTCTGTGATGGTGCCTCCTAAACTGACAGTCAAATTTGGCTTGGTGAATTTTTAATAGGCGTTAAGTCCTAGTGATAGCTAGAGAGCAGTTCGGTCTTCTTTCCAAGGAAAGACTCCTCAGGCACAGCTCAATCTTTGTTTCCAGTCATTCAGTGTGTCCAGGATCCAGAAGCTGCCATAGGACTCCATTTCCCATTTATAGTAGTAGGTGACAGGCATGCTGAAAAGGGGGCAGATTTTAAATAAGGAAATTACACACACACACCCCCCCCCAAAAAAAAGAAGACACACACAAAAGCAGATGAAGAGAATGTGTGCTGAAAATCAAAATCAATTAGCTCTATTCCACTAAAAGAAACCAACAAATGCTTTTACAACAACAGTGAAAAGCTGACTAGGGTCTAAACCTGATCTCACTAATGTCAGTAACAGTTCGATTCAATGGGAGCAAAGTAAATCCCATTAGAGCCTTTATAGAAAATTCCTAATAAAAGCAGACGCCACAAAGTAAAGGCCCTGTTCAGCCCTCGATTACACCACAGCCATTGTAAAGTCCCACCACCATAGCTGGGGTCTGCATTCAGACCTAGAGCATTTCAGCCCTATGCTTACGGTGTCGCAGAAAGCTGAAAGGAGATGCTGCACTGAAATGAGAATTCCAAGTCTCTCCTGGCCATGGATGTAATATGTTATTGTTAGGTTTACATAAGATCTGGCCCAGTCCCAAACGTGCATTCCCCAACACTCATACTGCCTGATTTATGCTGTCTTATTTGGCTGGTAAAAGAATCAAATTGGTGGCTGATTTTGAATGAAGGCAATTAGAGTGGTTGATTGGTTTTGCAATTTGGAGAACACCACTCTAGAGTATAAGTCAGTTGTACAGAAGTACCCAGGCCTTTAATCAATGGTTTCCCTGTGCAAAAAGCTGATGCTTTACACCATCAGAAATTTATACCAGTTATAATAAGTACCATTCTCCCCACTACTCCCCTTACTGCTTCCTCCCCTGCCCTGCACCTGGCAAAAACATGACATTTTACCAGAGAAAAAGTTAACTATAGTGTGGCCAATTATATTTCAAAGGTGTATCCAAATATAATTTACGGGGTCAACTGAGTGTGTGAGGGTAATTATCTTCACAGAGCATCCGACAGCTGTTGTGATATAGTGGCCCAGCAGTTCCTGCTGGAAATCTGTCAGGAAGCACTTGTTTAAATTTGCGTAAGGTTAAACAACAGATTTCTGTACGCAAATCCCGGAAAGCGCTATCAGCAAAGACACAGATTTTACGTAAGGCTCTTGGGTCTCCCCTGAAAGACTGGAAATTCTCAATTCACAAGATTTCTCTCTGAATGGATCCTTAAATAGGAGGATCTGCAGGTATAACGCACAAAAATTAAGCCAAGCAGAGGACAGGAAATCATACATAATTTGCCTGTGTACAGTAACCATATTCCCTTATGAAACACAGTTTCTTATTAAAACATATAGGCTCCAGAGATTCCAAAGCTGAGAAATGAAATTTCACTCAAGCAATTTTTTATTCTCAGCACTGGACAGGAGTTGAAATGTACATCCATGGGATAAAAATGTAACAAAAAATTCTGAAGAGTTACACGGTATTCATTTGGCTTCTAGGCAAGGACTTCTGTTCTGACACTCGTTCAGAACAAGGCTGCGGCCAACGCTCCACTGACGGCCTTCACCACTGGTCACTGACCACCATGAGGTTACACCAAACATTTAACTGATGTGTCAGCACATCTGTACAATGCTATAAGCAATTGTGAATTCCATTTCTCAGCAAGGGGGTATAATAAACAGTCTGTGTTTCACTGAAGGCTGCCGTGAAACTTCCAGTCAGCTCAGAAAAGAGGTGAGGCAGCTTCAGGGCTTTCCGTAATGTGTCGTACATTCAGACTCCTCACTGAAAGTCCCTGCTATAGCTGAACCATGGAGCCCTGTGCAAATCAACCAACACTGACAAGTCACAGTTTGGAGGCCCAGAAGTTATATTAGTAGTTAATTCAGTAACTGATTAAATTGTATTAGTAGTTAATAACATGTAGGTTTATGTATCTTTGTACAAATTCCCTGTATACACTCTTCATTTATTACAGTTCTGGTAGTCCTGAGATTTTAATAAAGTCTGCAAAATAGAAGGAAACTCCCACAGTCAAGTAAGTAGCAAATCCTACTGATTATGAGGCAGTAATAAAACCATGTCAAAAGGTTTGGACAGCATGGAGTAGATTATGTAATTGCTCGCTGCATTCAATACTACTTACTGTAAGCAAATTCCATAGCAATTGAAACGATCCTATTCCTTGAAAGAAATCATGGAGGAAAGAAGAAAAGCCTTGGATTACAGTTTTGTTTCACCACTTCCAAGCAACGAGGAATAACTGAAAATTCATTGTCACACTGGGAATATTGGTCCTCTGGTACTGTAAACAGCTGTGATACTGATGTGCAATTTAAATACCCAGTCTTCTCATTCCACTTCACCAGAACGCTGCACATGATTTGAACTCAACTTACTTTAAAGTAGCTGCTTGCCTAATAACAGTCACACTCAACACTGCACGTAGGAGGACTTTAGGGAAAAATTGGTTTTACCACTGCAGCCATTCTGAAATTGTCCAGCACATATTTGTAACACCCCCTTAGGAGCATTCTGGGTAAAAAAACCATAAGCTGGCCAGATGCTTTGATACAGTTTCTCCTCCCAAGTGACCAAGCACAATGGAGAAAGGGTGAGGAGTCACATAGCTGCCAGCTCCCCAGATCACTGTTGACACCTGCATGACATTACAGGGTAGTGCATGGAGTGGGCAGACCAGCATTTCAAGCACATTACAGATTAATTTGTATCTTTAAAAGAAAAAAATCCCCAAATCGAGTTGAGCCCTTTGTTGTGCTATTCACATTGAACTTAAAGAAAAATGCCTACAGTCCCAAGCTAGGCTTCCTGGGCCTTCTGTCAAGGACAGAAGGTGATGCTTCCTCTATGGATGAAGACACGAATGGGTAAAAGTCAGCTGTGACCATTGAGTGGTCCATTGTGGACCATTGACCACTGAGACCAGCTGTGCCACTGAGACCTGGTTGCAGCATATTAGCCCTCTATGAGAAACCCTGAGTTATTTCTCCTCTTGAGTTCATGATGCAAGCCTGAAGGGACACACAGCGTGTTTATGACTGAAATTTGCATATCTACAAGACAATTGCACTTTGTTGCCTCCGTATAGCTAGAGATTAAACTCAGGAACTCAGATCCCAGCTAGAAAAAGGAATTGAGAAGAAATACAAAAAAATATAGTCCTGGGGCTAGGGATTCACATGTTCAGCAACCCACAGATGGTGAAGCTACATCAGGGTCCAACAAGTGAAGCAGAGGAGGGTACAGGTCTTCCCAGTGATGCCTCATTTTGCAATGTGTGGTTCAGGTATTTGTAGAAACAAAGGAAGAACTGGGGGCTCTGGATGCAGACAAACTGGTGGCAGACTACAGGCTTTGCCACACGTCTTGCCGAGGTAACGGAGGCAGGGCAGAACAGGATTATTTCCAAAACTGCCTCCAGACACAAGGAAATGAAGACACAGTTCCAATTCAAAGGCCCCAATGATACCAGCCAGGAGCACACTGCAGAGCAAACCAAGGAGCATGAGCAACAGCCTGCAAGAAAGGCAAATTCTTCCTCATCATTAGTGGGGCTTTCAGCAGAGTATGTGAAAGGGATAGAGGCAAAAAAAGCTTCACATCCCTCCCTCAGCAGCAGGGACACTGGCTCCAAATGAGTCAGGGGATTAAAGAATCCCACCCCTTGGAGGGGACAAAGGAAGGAATAATCTGCCAGAAGCCTCTTGGGCTGAAATCCTTTCTACAAGCTTCTGTTTGGGGCAACAGCAATTACAAAATACTAGGAGTACAAAAGGATGCTGAAGAGGACAGCAGGAGCGTAAGAGCTCCTAAGAGCACTAGCCTCCCCTGAGACCACAGGCTGAGTTGCATGCAGAGCTCAGGGTTATTAAGCTAAGGGGTCTGAGTAACATCTGGATACAGGTATAATCATAGGAATCATTCTTTTCAAGGGCATGACATTGTGACTCACAAAAAAGGTAGCAAGAGGGTATTTCATCCTGGGACTGCCTACTTCTCATTGAAAAATCAGACCCCAAATTGTAGAGATTTAGAAAAGAGCAACCCAGCAGACTTTCAAACTCCCCTCTGGCCCTCCCAAAGGAGATGCAGAAGGGAGGGGACATTAGCTTTTCAGCCTGCGCTGATGGTCACAAACACTCTCCATGCCCCCTGCTGCTCGAATTTAGTTTTACCTTCAGGCAAAACAGCCATCATCTCACTTAACACAAAGAATTTTCTTGACTGCTCTTCAAGCAATCTCTAAGAGATACACATTTCTTCATGCAGCAGTGGGAAGCAGGGGACAGAGAAGAAAAACTGCTGCTGACTGATTCTAATAAGAGAACTGCTGATTAAAAAAAAGAAAAAAATAGAAAAAGCAATTAGAAGTGCCATAGCTGGGCCAGGCAACAGAATTTTCAGATATTTTTGCCAAACCCCAGCTCCCAGGCACCAGGATTCTGCTCACATATCTAACAGTAAGGGTGGGTTCATGCTGTCAAGTCCAAAGCCCTCACTTAGAAATATTTCCCACTCCATCCCCCAAAAGCCTCCTAACAAGTGAGCTTCATGCACTGCTGCAAGGTGCCTAACCACACAGTGACATCACAGATGGCTAGAAGTTTCATCTTGAAATAGGAGCATTAGGAGTCCCACAAGGGAGACAAGAGAAAGCTGACTTGCAAACATTTTAAGAAACCCGTCAATGCACAACTGACTGATTCTGACTGATTTAATGAAAGTGGTCTGCACTGCTGAGGGGTTATTTACCAACGCAGAGTATAATCTAGTGAGATTGTGTTCCCACCAGAGCCAATGAATAGACATAGGCTTGTCCTGGGCAACGTAGAGAATGAAGTCATGCTAAAGGCTGTCTTTGTGAAATGTTCCACTCTTTCACCACATGCTGAAAAATCATTTGCTGATACGGACCATTTCATGTACCATGCACCCTTTTTGGAAGCACTTACATGATAATCTCAGTAATAATTAACATGGAATGAGTCAAACTAATTAGAATAATGAATACAGTAAGGAGATCAACTGTAAAATACTATCATTACTCCGCCAGCTAACTTACAGAGAGCAAACAAGAAGGAAGTACCATTGTTAAAGGTGAGTTTTCTGAACAGGAAAGACCTATAAGCCTACCAACCCAAACAGATTAATGGAAGGTACTGGAGGTACAAAGAAGAACAAGAATCTGAAGACTAAGCAGAAGGAAAACAAGCTTTGGGAACTCTGGAAAAAAACTGATCAAGACCATCCTCAAGTAAGGCCAGAAGAATTTTTGGGTGCATCTCACATCATGTAAGATGTATGACTGTACACACAAACACACAAATGTTAAGGTCCTGTAAGAAAGATAGTGATCTTAGTGGCTCCTACTGCAACAGGAGGCTCTAAATATTCTATATCTATATTGCAACTGAAAAAGTTGCAATTCAATGTGAAAGCGTAAAAATGCTGTTAATAACATGCAAATGGCACATGCCCATTGGATAGTTTTAGCAAAAAATTGTCTTCTGAAGGGTACCAGCATCTTGAACAATTTACACACTCCATTAGTTCTTGCAATACTGGAAAATGTTCAATTCCTTTTGAAAAACAACATAAATATACTTCTGAGAAAGAAAAAGAATTTCAGAAGTCTGACAATTGTACAGATGAATATTCTTCTACGTAATCAAATACTGGCAGAAATCTTGACAAACTGACTCTACTCTTAGCGCTTCCACCAGATCGCTTGGGCCAACCTGGCTTCATTCTACAGGCAGACACAGTTACAACTATTTGGTAAGCCCTACACATTATTCTTCAAACAAAAATTATTAATATAATATTTATTTTATATTAGATGTAGAGATTATAAATCAAGCAAGCATATCTTTGGTCACTTCATCTGTTGTACCTGGTTTTCACATAAATGTTCATAAGCTTTGGTAATTTTCCATACTGCGTTTCCTGTCCAAGAGCCTAAGCAACACAACTAGCACATCCCTGCTGCTTTATCTCTTATATTAAGACTGGTTGACACAATAAACAATGAAAGGATCTTCTCTGTATGTCTCCTCTCCAACATATAATTACAAGTCTTCTTACATGCTTGATCCATAGCAGAATTCAAGGGCAATTTTAACAGGAAAAGATCTTGTTTGCTCACTCAAGTCCTGAGACAGAAAACTAACCACAACAAAGAACTAGCTGCCAAGGCCACAAAAGAAAACACAAACTTCGATTACTCCTGATCACATCCTGATATCCCAGCTAACACTGCTGAAATGGAGTTTCCCCGAATCAAGGTTTGCCAGGGTGGTAAAACCACAGGCACTGGTATCCTTCTGCTGATTTTGCTCTGTCAAAATCTAGAGCTGCACATTTGCATCTTACTTCTTCCCATCTTCAATGGCTGCCACTGGGTTTGTCAGAAACAACCTGCCAGGTATGGGTCCTGAGCAAGAAGCTCCATGATTCAGGAAGAAATGGGTAATGGAAACATTTATTAGAGTAAACCAAACAATCTCATATTTCTGTGGCCATCTTTTTCAGGTATGGATGTTTGTGAGCAACCATTGCAAGTTCTACCTCACCTGAAATTCAAATCTGAAAATTCCTCTGAAGAAAACCTAGCGGGAGCAAGGCAGGTAGCTCTTCTGACTCTGAAGGGAAACGTTTCAAAGTGCTTATCCATTTCATTCAATCCACCTCAATAGCAGAGATGCTCAAAAAGTGCTAATTAATCAGCTCATTAGGTTATGGTAGGATGATGGAGCCAGGGTTTATATACATCAATTCTGGCTATCAGTTCTACGTTTCGTTACATACCAAGTAGACTGACATTCAAAAGAAATATACTCAAGGGAAGTTACTTATGAGAGCACCTCCCTGCTGTGCGGTCATGTCAGGGTGCAGAAGACATCCTCAAACTTTCAGATACAACAGAGGACAATCAGAGAACTAAGCAGCCAGTAAGACAGCTGAAAACCAGACTCATTTATCATGACCAAAAAAAAACCCCCAAAAACCCAACAAAACAACACCCCTCTGTGAACTAAGAGATTCATATATAAATATCAAAGAGAATAAACTAGCAGAGAAGTTCTGATTTCTAAAGCTATCAAATCATCACCAACACCAGCCATCTGGCCAAACTACTAGTTAGAGCAGGAGGGACAATGAAGAAAATGTCATTATTTTAATAACTATTATCAACATGCAAGAAGACCTACAAATCTAAGCACTCATTAATAGCAAGCAATGCCTCATAACACACTTTCTTTTCTTGGCAAACACCAAGAAAAGTTCTCATTTTCCTTTATCCTGAATGCACTACAAATAAAAATTAATATTTATTAATAAAATTGCTTGAAGGCCTCTCTTCCTTCAACTCTCTTATAAACACTTATTTTTTTAATTCCTTGTCCAACCCAACTCATCTCGCTTTTCAGCTGTCAATTATCAAATAAAGAGAACAGATTGCGTATAAGGAAGGGAGAGAAATTATTTTAAAGTTAAAAAGTTAAAGAAGAAATTTGGTTGGAAGAAAATGCAGGAATGGGAAACAAGAAACAATGTTTTCAATTCTGAATTAGGTAGTTCCTCCCCTTTCTTGCTATTTCCTTGAGTCATGCATTTTCACTAGAAAATCTACTTCACCTTGAAGTGTTTTTCAAGGCAGCAGACCTCCAAGTCTTTTTTTACTGTAGAAAATTGAATTAAAATGGACTTGCATTACTAGCGTTATTAATCCAGTTTCATTTATTTACACTCAGACAAATTCCAAGGTTGTATTTTAGAGATTACCACATAAGACTAGAGCAGACAATAAGACTTGATGACTTTTCCTGATATTTTCACTGACTCATCCTGTGATTTCTAGGCAGTGAGTGGCTGGAGCGCAATTTGATATTAGTAGGGACCTCATCGGGCAGCAAGAAAACAAGTTGTTTTTAAAGCACGTTGATATCATTAAGGACTTTACTAAGGATTATGTTACTGCGGCAAAAATTGCTCAATTGTTCTGTCTTTCCCATCTTTATCAGTTCCTCTGTCCTATGAACTCCAGCTGTGAAAGGAGCATCTGTAATCCTGAAGGGAAGGAATAAGCACAGACTGCACTCGCTCTGATCCTTCCCAAACTCAGATTTAGTGACCTTGCTAATCTTCCTGGGTTAGTCCTACTTCCCTCAAGGACTGAGAAGCAAGGAAAGGAGAGACGGCAAAGGCTCATTTCAGGCAAATGCAATATGACTTTGAAAAAGTATAAATTTTAGTTGAGAGCTGCTGTAAAAATGATGGTATACAATAACACCACCAATATTAGCTCAATGTGACTAAATTTCATTAAAAAAATTATTTACAAACCAGTCTTCTGTCTAAGAATGTACTTCTGCAGGCATTATTGATAAAGACAAAAAATCATTTCTTAATTATTATTTATAATGATATTTATCTTTTCAATTACATTTTTAATAATAGTAATGATGATGTTATCAAGGAGTCCTTTGAGTAGAAAACATGAAAAATTCTGCACAGTGGGGTAAAAAAAAAACAGGCTGCAAACTATAAAACAGAAATTATTGTAAAGTTTAGCAATATGGTATTTTTACTTTAATTTGCATAAATAATGTGAATGGAGTTGTGGACACAACAGAGATAATGTGAATTTATAATTTCTGTCCAATAAACTATAATAACTACTAGTCTTGGCAAAAAGCATGGGTCATAGGTGCTGAGTTGATGAGGCTACTCCTTCACACCTCTTCTTGCCATCTACAGTAACCGCCCCTTAAGAGCAGAAAATCTTGCTGGCAGCTCACCTTTTACCATGAAAGCAATGATGAGACTAAACACTAGGTGTATCAATACCTAGCAATGTGACCTACATTACCTATCAATTACTATTAAATTAATTAAGAATAATACACTAATTATCTTACAAAGGTTTTTGCAACTCACTAGTGCAATATATTCTTACGATGTATTTTGTATTGCTGTAGCTCGAGACCTTTGATGTTTTATTGTTTATTTACAGCAATTGGAAAGCTCCTCTTCATCTTAACTGACAACTGACCCACTGAAGTTCCCACGAGAAGGTTAGATGCCACTTTCAAGAGAACTTCATACGGTTCCATCAGGCTTCTCCTCATTTTGCAGGAAATAACTTCAACACACTTTCAAGAGAAAAAAAAACCCACTCATCATTTCAACCCAGAGCTCTGGAGCCAAAATGCTGAAATTTATGACAAGTCTGAATCCTGATTTTGCCAGTCTTTCACTGATTCATCATTCTTCACTGCAAGCAGGAGTACATTGGGCAACTATAACATCAACTATTGGGCTAATTTTAGTTTTCAAGTATTTAAGCTCCATTGTTGAATCACAGAAGTAGCTGTTTTTCTTAAGACAATCTTTGTAATACCCTGGTAGCCAGCTTGAGCAACTAGCATATTTCCACAGATTTAGATAAAATAGTTTTAAGTTAAAATAGATCATATCACTTAAGCACAGCAGTTTTTATTTACTCAAGCTGAGAATTTGAATTTAAACAGTCATTTGGAGGTGAGTTTTCTTTATTTTTCTTACCTTTACTTATTTCCCTGTCATTATTTGTGGAACAACCTACCTATAATAAAGTGTTGTATTTTTGAATTGATTTCTGGGGTTTCCTTCAATGAAATTGCCTATACTTACTGCCAATTTTGGGCTGAAAGAAATGTTTGACATTCAGTAATCATTTTATAAAATGAAAACACTATTTCAGCATTGTACTTTGTCAAGAGACCAAATGAAACAATAGAACCAGACTGAAGGAAAAACTTTAATTAAAGGCAGAAAAACAGTCTGAAATGGTAATTAGTGAAATCTAAACCTCATAGAACCATGAAAGGACTCTTTTGGTAACAAAAACATTGTCTTAATTTATGTTTATGTGCTATAAAATGAAGACACATGCTGAAGAACCTGATTCATTTTCACCCTGACAGGTGCAATCATTTGGATGGGTGGAATTGTTATTTCACCACAGGAAAATCAGATATTTTGCTGGTAACAGGAAGAGCATGGAAGTGGAGGCAGGGCACAGCCACTCTCCTCATACCTCACTAGTCAGGTTCATCCACGTTTAAACAAAACAAAATAGGAAAAAAAAACCTCCAAAACCTATATTTCTAATAAAAATCTGACAATTTTATGTGGTGGTAAATAGGAATTGTTTCCCCTTCAGGTGTCATTAAAAGCCAGGTGCTGTTGAGAATTGTCTGGTTTTGGGGCAGAAATAAAGAAATCCATGTCAGCAACAATTCATTCTTCAGAAGGGCTCAGGATATTATCAGGGTTATCAGAGTAAAGGATACACAGAAAAGACAGGAATGCAAACCTACAGTTTTAAACAAGCTCCACTACGGGAAAGTGGGTGGCTATTTCATGCCAAAACAGAATTCTGTTGTTGGTAAATAGCAAGTACCTTGGGACTGTCTTTTCAGTGGCACAGGGGTACCCAGGGTGGAGGGGCTGAGCTCTGAGTGAGAAAGAGAGATGGCCTCCAGAATGACAGAACTTTACAAACTATTTAAGAAAGCATATTAAACAAACAGAAAGGGCCCTGTTATGCTCTGTTGTAATTGCATCTGAAATAGTGCTCGGCTGTCTAGGAGCCTCATCTCATGACAGCCACTGTTAAGGGTCGAGGGACCGAGGCAATAACTCCTCAAATTCCTTAACGATCCCCTTTGTCTCGCTAGAGACAGGAGGGGTTTAAGGGAAGAGAATTCACACCTCGGTCTGTGTTCGGGAAACTGAAACAAACTTTTAACAGACAGTAAGTCCACACAACTGTACACTGCTATATATACATGCACAAACCGAGAAAGGGGGAAAAAATCGAAGAATAGGGGACTTAGATAACCAAAGCTCTTAACAGTCTTGTTCAAGGTCAGTACTCTTGGCAGGCACCCAGCAGCGAGGTGGGAGTGAAGACTCTGCAGCGGCTTCTAGGCAGAGAAAGTGAAATTATTCTTGCAGCGAGACGGGACGGGGCGGGGGGAAACCCCAGTGTGGCAAGGAAAAAAAAAAACTGCAGAAAAAACCCTCCCTGTACGGAGTAGCCGGGAGTCCGAATATTTCACCCAATTTTCAGACGAGACTCACAGCAGAACAGTTCACAGTCCGTAATCCTCAGCGACCTGGGGGTGCAGGCACTCAGCCCTCGGGCCGGTCTCGTCCCGGTCTCAGCCTGGTCTGGCCAGCAGAGTCGCAGCAGGAGCTCTCCCCGTGAAGCGTCCGGAGCCCAAGAGAGCGACGCTCCCTCGAGCTGCTGCTTTTAAAGGCTCCTGACGTAACGTTTCACCTGACCGCCTTAACCAATTAAATGCGGAATTATTGTACTACATGGAATAACTCTATTTGTCCATTTCCCAAAACAAGGAAGTTTTAGCTCAAACCAGGACAGCCACATACACAAACTAGGGAAGTTACAGGAGGACACAACAAAAGCGATCAGAGGCATCAGAGGTGTGAAACAGCTTCCACCTTGGGAAAGAGACATCACCTGGAAGAAGGGACAGCAAAGGTCTGTTAAAGAAAAAAAGAGTGATGTGGAGAAGTGGCAAGGAATGCAAGGATGAGCCGTTGCCCAAAGAAGCTACTTGGCAGACTTAAAGCCATCGGAAGAAAGAGAATTTTAGGAAATGCGCAGTTACACTGTGCAGCTTAAAGCCACCAGACGATTTGGTATTGAGAAGTATAAACAGATTCAGAATGGATCACGAAGGAGAGATCCAGTGGTCACTGTGAAGGTTAATAGCCTGGATGCAACCTTGATCCTGGAGCCATTAAGCCATTTATTGCCAGGAACTGGGGGAGTAAGCAGCACAGCAGGACTGCTCTCAACTAGTGCTTTTCATATTCAAAACATACTCAAGTTTATACATGCAGTAGCACTCTATTTCAGTGAGAAATTCTACCTGTCTCTTTCCCAGCAATATTTCATCAAAAAAGGTTTTTTCCACAAATGCTCCATTTTTCACAAAACTGGCACTTTCCACCTAGGGAAAATAAATAAAGAAAATCCAACCAAGTTCTTATACTCCATGTAACTGAACCCAGTGGCAATTTTCTTCTGAGCTGCTTCAAACCTGGAAATGTTTCAGTCAAACCAATGAAGATACCGCAGAGCTCACAAAAGAACCCACCCACTGAGTTGCTGTGTGTACAGGAGCTGCATATAAGGTGAGCACTCAATTATGTCTGCTGCTGACCAAAACCAAATTACTAAAAAATGGAAGTAATCCTCTTTCTTTGCCTTACTTTTCCCCTCTGACACAATGGCAAAACAAACACGACAAACGAAAGAAAATAAACCATATCTGAATTCTCTTTCATCGTTTTACACAAAGTCGTTTAAGTACTCTTCCCAGTGATGTTGTCAGCCACAACAAGGATGACCTGCTTTATTAGAAACAGAGGGAGCTTGCCAACAGAAGGCAAAGAGTTTGAGAAATACTAACTATATTTACAAAACAAAAAAGGTCCTCAAACTGCTGGTGCTTACACATGGTGATATTCCAGCAAATGGTTTTATGTATGTTTAAATTACTATCCATAAACTTGAATATGTGCTTGTCTGATCCATTGGAGAATAATAATAATTAGTGACAATAATAATAGCAATAAAAACGAAGTAAAGTTTTAGAAAACATTCTTTACAAAGGGAAAAGAAAAAAGCAAAATGTGTCCTTTAAAAACTACAGACGCTACAGGGGAAAAAACCTCTTCTCTCTCCACTTGGAACAATTCTAAAATCAGAAGAAAAGGAATGAAGGAGGTAGAACAAAGAAAAGTTCACCTTGGAGCACAAATCAAGCAAGAGCTTCTTTGGAGTGCAGCTGTTTTTAAAGTTACCACATCGGTTTTGTTAATATTAAAGGATTCTTAGGATCAAAATCTAAGATTTTAAAATCTTTTAAATCTCTGTTTTAAAAAGTCTTATTTTTAAATGTGACTCATCACCTCACTGAACTGAAATACAGATCTGTTTTAAAGATAAAAGAAGATGCATTGCAACCCAAATATAAATTAAACTTGCAGTTTGTAGGGGTACCACCTTACAGGTATCACCATGGGTTTTTTTTCCCAAACTATTAGCAGTTCCTTCCTCAGTGTGCACCATGGTAGGATCAGAAAGAATTGTTAGAGAACACGTTCAACTGCATTCTAAGTGCTCTTCATGTTTTTCTTTCTTTGCACATAATTATATTATTTTTAGGGCATTAAGAATAAGATAGAAATCAATATTGAAGGTAAAATACCTTGCCTTGCCCTTGAAAACATCCCTGCTTTTGTACAAGAAAAATGCCACAAAAATTAGACAAACTGTAGGAAAAAATATCCCATATTTTTCAGAGAAAAATGCTAATTTCCATTCCCAGTTGCGTTGAGGCAGTGCCAATGATTGGCTCCATATGTTTCAGCAATTGGAGCCATATTAATATTCTTACATTTCTTTTGCTTTCATATGCTTTGTCTTGGTTACATTATGCAAACCTGGGAAATCTAGCATTTTTTAACACACTCCATCCCCCCACCCCCCCAATACAGACCAATTCAGTTCCTTGGCTACAGTAGTTTCTCTATCCCACTCACAACAACAGTAATTTCTCCAGACAATGCAAGAAGGTATAAGGAAACTTCTATTTGGCTTCCAAAATATGTTCATTTTTGAAGGAATTATGGTTCACAGCATAGCAACATGCAAAGATCAGTTTAAAATGAAGAACATCCTTGTTTTTTGTTACAGCAAAATGTTAATAGATTCTGCTTGTATTTTTCTTGAAAAAAAGGACAAGCAGAAGTAGTCATCCTGATCCTGTGACAAACTAGCAGTAAAATGCTAGTTGGGCTGAGACAAAGCAGACTAACTTAATAGCTGTAATTTTCATCAGACTGGAACATGAGTGGTAGGATGGAAAAATCACTTTCCAATGCATAACATTGGCAAGTGTATTTTTCCAAGACAACCTGTTTTTCTAACACAGTTGACCACAGTCATTCAAATGCATGGTTTTCTTCAGAGGGAGATCTGCTCAAGATGAGTAAAACTACCACAACACGAATTTTACACAGATTGTTCTAAAAAGTTTATTCATGATAAGAATTACATATCCTAGCTATGACAGAATTCAATACTTCTTTTTCAAACAATATTACTAAAAGTCAGTGAGTCAAATCATGAATCTTTTGTCCCATTAAAATTCCTACTGAAGTTAGTGCTGGGAGCAGGGATGTAAGAAAGAACATAGCATTGTAGAAAGGAAATGCTGGATTATTGGATTTTACTGAATAGCTGCTTATAGGGTGGCAGATCATATCCCTACTCCTAACCAAAAGATGGAACATCATCATAAAACAGGCTGGAATGAAATAAGTGCTTGTGGTCTTGCTGGTGTGGGGGTTTTCAATTTCAAAATATGACCAAAACCGAATATGATTCTGATTCCCATTAATTTAAAATAAAATTTCTTGTGTGACTTCCAGCTAGCATTTTGACAAACCGGAGCTTTGAAGTGCCATCTAACCAGCAATAAAGGGGGCATCTATGCTATGGAAGCACAGAGGAATACAGAAGATTCCTTTCAAGGACAGTGCAATTTTTAGGACTGTGCTCTATTTAGAAACACCAAGCATTTTCAAAGAATAAAGGGGGGTGGGTGGGGCGCTGGTGGTGGAAGGTGGGGAAAGGCCCTCAAAATTAAAGCAAAAACCTTCTCCTAGGCAAACCACAGATTGCGGATAGGCTTTCTGACATGGATTTTACGGTATTTAAAGAACTTAACTAATGAATCTCTCAAGCCATTGGTGACTGAGATCTTGCTGCAGCAAAGCCTTTAAAGCATCTACTTAGATCTGTTTAGATTTAAGTCAACTGGAGTGAATATGTTTTGAGCATTCATCAAAGATTACTCAGGTTATAAAGTCATGAGGATATGCCAAGGGAACAAAGTAAAATAAATGACAATTAATCAGATGATATTTATGAAACACACACTTTCAAGTCTGTAGTAATTTCTTCATTAAAAAAAGTAGAGAATATCTAGAAAAGGGGGAAAAAACCCACCATAAAATTGAGAAGGAAAATAACTGACAACTCCAGGCAGCTGTATCACTTAGGAAGAAATTATAACAATCACTCTTCTATTCGACAGATCTTCTTCCCCCCACCTCCAAAACATGATGAGGGGAACTCAGCAGACATAATAGATTTGAATATTAGTGCCACATTTGTCAAATGCCATTGTGAAATCTTACAAAACTATTTGAGTTCTGTTTCATGAAAATAGTGCCATGCAGGCTCTTCTCAATAAAAGGCACCTGGCTTAAAATCAAAGTCGAGACTGAAAAGCATTAAAGACGTTGGCAAAGTGAATGTCCACAGTCTAGGCAAAACATGTCATCCCCTGTGAACTTGTTTTGCAGACAAATATTCCTCACTGTCAGGGTATTGTACTGAATCATGTATGAAATCTCCACTACCCCTAATTTCTAAAACGTCATATTCTATCCTTTCCAATAAAGATTTCATTTCAGACTTCTGTGGAAATCCTTTTTCATCTATTTCATCTATTCCCATCTATTTGAAATTATTTCCAAAAGACTAACTACTGAATATACATTAAGAAAATCTATAATGAGAATAAGAACAGCATACCTTCAGCAAAGATAGTTTGTAGTTTTAGAAGATCTGATGAGCATGAGCTATATTTGGCCCAATCATCCTCATTTTACAGTGGGGAAATGGGGGCAGAGCAAGTTTGAGCAACTTCTTAGGAGCTGTGTGACCTTGAGGGAAAACAGGACCTAATCCTCAACCTCCAAGGCCCTAAATCTAAGCTACAGGGCTTCCCAGTGCCTTACTCTTTAGGTTACACAGTTGGCATGAAGACAAACACGCAAACCAGGTAACATTTGGCCACTTACGTACAGGATGTATTAAGGTGTTACCCTTTGACTCTTCAGTCTTTGGAGGTCTTTAGTGAATCTCCTCATCTCTCATAGTAGTCAAATAAGTTAATGGAGGCCCTGCTCTATACCAGTATCTTCTCAGCTGATCCCTCAATCACCCCTGGAGGCGATGGAGAACGGTGTCACATGCTGCTATTTTAACTGGGCAGTTCTGGAATCAGTTTCCTTCCCTTTATTTGCTTATTTCCCTGCTGGGGGGCTGCTGAGTAACCTTGATTGGTCCCAAGACAGTAAGGCAGGCCTGAAGTATAAAGAGGCAGAAAGCAACATCTCCCTCAGTAGCAGAAGCATCATAAGCAGGAAAGCAGAAATGGAAGTTGGATTAGCAGTGTTCAGCAAAAATTTTCAGCGGCAGTCACCAACAGACTCTTCTCTCAGGGATGACAGCCCAACAGGGTGCACCCATTCCACTCCTGTGTCCAGTGGCATATTTATAAGCTGCAGAACAAGGACAAGTGACCATTATGCACGAGGATTCACACACCAACCTTAAAAAGGTGACAAGTAGGTTTTTCCACATGATCACACCCACAGACATTACTTGGCAAAACAGATAATGAAATAAAACTACTGGGTGACAGTAAATAACTGCTAAGGGGAACTCAGAGTCCTTTTATTTTGCAAACACCACTTCATGCCATTAATTATGGGCAAGACAAAACAAGAGCGTACCTCCAAGGAGGCTACTTGGAGAAGCAGAACATGATGGTGCCAGAACAAATCTCTCCAGCAAAAGGAGGATGCACAGGAGGGAGGTACAAAATGCTCAGACAGGAACCTTAATACTGCCTGAAACACATAGCTCATCTATAGATTTGTCTGCCTAACATGTACCCTTGATCAAAAGCAAATATCCTGAGAAACATAGGGCTTCACTACTTTCAGCACAGATGTAAAAAATGTCTGCACATTTCAGTATGACACATGCAAATGAACAATAAAAGCCCTATTCTGTGTCTTTAAGAGGCCAGCTGTCTTTAATGTGAAGGACAATAGCATGGTCTTTAGCTCTTGCAGGGGTTTTAATTTTCTTATCACCCTCGTTGATAGCAGCATCAGTTTTGTTTATATTTTTAAATTGACAAATAATCACTCAGCTTCAGAAATCTGCAAGGGACTGACTAGGAGAGTGGGGAGACAGCTGTATTTACAACGATGTCATCAGTACCTTTCTGTCAGTTATGAAAAGCTATCTTCAAGAGTCAGCGATCTGGGGTCCGGACATGCTATGTGAGAACTAAGCCAAGCCCAGAGAAGTTATTCACCTGCCAAGGCTCTGTAGAGACCTGCCAGGATAGAGTCACACCACATTTCCAGGGTATGGCTCAAGGGGAGGAACTCTGTTGGAAGAATAATGAAGCTATCACAGCCGGAGACCAGCGTGACTGCAGGGAGACAGCCCTTCCGGGGGAGCAGCAGCTTTGGGAGCTTCTTCCTGTCAAACAAACCCAATGATTCATTTCCTAACGGGCAACATGGATAACGGAGTTTCCCCTTGCCACAACTCCCTTCTGCATGGTTCACCCGAAGCAGAGGTAATCTGGCCAGAGTTACCATGAAAAAGCCAATTCAAAAAGCAAATGCTGTATTTTGGTCTTAACATGTGAATACCAACGATCTTTGATCAACAATTGCCTCTTGACCCCAAGGTAAGAGGAGCATGCAATGTTGTTGTCAGGCTGATACAACGCACAGCTTCAGTTTCCAAACTGGGGATGCTGAGCAAATGATCAATTTCATACACTCCCACAGGAAGCTAAATTATTCATTCAGATCACCTTATTTTTATACACATTTGCATTCAAAATCTGTTTTCACCTGTTTGCATGACTGCCCAAATGAAAGCCTCCACTTGCTCTGTTTTCTATTTATACATTAAATTTTTCCACACAGCAGAATGTAGCTCTCTACTGCTTCCACAAAAATCTTGTCAACAACCCACAATTAATGATATGATGTATTATTTCATCTTACAATAGGCCTCACCAACATTTTATATAAATGCCCACCACTCAGCACGAGGGGTAAGAGTGCGTAAAGGCCAGTGTCTGCTAAATGACCAGATTTATTATAACGCCCCTATTTGAAATACTTTCCCATTCTAATGAGACTTAGCAGAAGGCATCCCAAGAAAAAAGAGGACAGTGGTTGGCAGAAGGGCTCCTTAAGTTCCCTATGCGAGTTTGTACATGCTGCCATTTATAAGGGTCACTTCAAAGGCTTTGCCTCCTACCTTGTGGGAAAGAAAGCATACAAGAGGGACCGTGAAGGATCACTTCACTGCCTCTCCTCCTCATTTCACTAATAGCTGCTATGAAGGGCGCTGGGCTTGAGGAGTGGAATGATGATACGCCTTTTTGTCCAATGCCAGATGCAGGGCCTGCTAAGGCTGTGTGCCCAGGCTGTGCAAGGGTTATGGCACCTGCCCAAGGATGTGCAAACTTCAAACGCTGCCTTCTTTTCCGTATGACACTTTTAGAAAGTAGAACAAAAGATGCCTAGATTCCTCCACCTGTGAGTTGTTTCCATACACTAAAACAAAAGGTTCTTGAGACAATAATATATTCAAATAATCTACCTAATTCATTGACTTCGTAGAGGATCCGTGTAACTTCAGTTCATGTTGGGGGAGGAGGTAGAGGTAGCTGAGAAGAATTTCAGCACTAAATGCAAAGAGGAAAACAGGCATTTTAAAGACACAGATTTCATATGAAACAAAACTATATAACAAACTTTGTTGTGCCCAACAGCCCTCCAACTTCCGACAACACTAAAAAGGGGTTATTTTTCAGTTGAAGGGTCTCAGGACCCTATCACTCATCTTCCAGGTCTATCGGATTTCATGTGTGACATACAGGCCATTCCACAGTGGGATAATAACATTTCCCAACATGCCTCTGTCTCATCTGTTTAGACTGAGTGCTTCACTGAAGTCTCTCTCCAGGTTTGAGTGAGGAGCTTGGAATAACAGAGTTGTGATTTCTACTGACACTTCTTGTCAAGAAAGGGTAATGCAAACAATACACTTGCAAGAAATCTACAAGAATTTGTAGGAAAAAAATGTATTTTAAACATCTAGACCATCTACTTCCTGCTACAACTCAGCAGGTGGAGACTCAAACACGGGTCACTTCCTAATGTAGCACCAAAGAAACATCAATTTCTGAGGATCCCAAGTGGTGCCACTTAGACAACTGTTCACCTAAAATCTTCAGAATCATTTAAGAGTGTATATAACCATCTCCTTTCTTCACATTTATGGAAGGAGACTCATGGGACTTGACAGTGACTTTGCACAAGGTCACACGACAACTCGAACAGCTAAGGAAAGGACAGAATTCAGGTGCCTTATTCCTAATAAACTGTCTGTCTCTCTAAATCATTTTTTATATTGCCATTTCACTGTGGCACAGCAAACTCATTAATTTACTAACAACTGTTAGTAAACATTTTTGTATAACATTTCCCCAGTTACCAGCTAATGTTTCATTTGAAAACCGAAGCTTTTATTGTCAAAGCCATTTAAAATGTAAAATGAATCATGCAAACCTGCAAAAAGGAGGGGAAGAGTAATCTGCACAAGAATTACGTGGGGATGTTTCCCAATATGAGAGAGAAGGGCTGAGGAGACGTTGCCTGAGCACAGCTAGCGGGAAAGGAGAGATCTCACTTTTAACTGGAAGCAGCTGTTGTAACCTGCCTAACCCTGCTGGAATGCATGTGCTGCGGCCCTGCATGTGCAGGGCTCTGGCATTGGGACCATGGCAGCTTTCCTGTGGGCAGGCAGCTAACTCACATTTCTGTTATTTTATCCCAAAAGAAGTTACCATGGAGACTGGCATGCAAATGGCAATAGGACAGCCAGATAGAAAAGGGAAGCATGGGAGGCACAGAGTCCAGCTCTCTGGCCGTAATTTCTAACTCCTCAGGCCGGGCACTGGGCTTTCTGCACCCGCAAAATTCAGCTTCATCTCTCCAACAGCCACAACCTATCAAAGAAGGTTTGATGGAGTAGGTAAACGCCAGCCATTAAAAGTAATCTATCACAGCTCATGAACACCTAGCTAAGACATTGTATTGTATAATATGTATTTATGGGTGCAAAAGTTGTTAAAGGCAACATTAAAACACAGTAAAGGTAGGTGTTTATTTCCCAAGCATTGAATGTAAACAACTTCCCTGGAGAGTCTCTTGTCTTTTTTTATTTTTTTAAATAAAATAGCATTGATCAAATACTGTTCTCTGATTCCCTACATGCGAGAGTGCTCTAACTTTTTAAGCAAATGAGGAAAAAAGCTCTGACAGATTATGAGAGGAAGTTTCACACTTCTGGTTATTACGGTGCTCTTTGGGAAGTGCTGGTGGGAGAGACAGGTCTTCACAAGAGCTGTGCTTTCTGAAAGAAGGACCGGAAGGACTCCAGGAATAGTTGAACCAAGCCATAATATGTGTGAGGTGGGGTGGAGGAGGAAGAGGGGAGAAGCCATTCCCACCCAGAGGTACTGGGAGCCTGCAGAGTGCTGGGTGCAGGCTCTGGCATCTGAACTATATTGAACCTGAGGGGTGAAACATGCTCCCCATCCTGTCATCTGTGAGCACTGCTCTTTGGAAAACATCTACAAAAAAAATTCAAAGCTTAAGACTCTGCCCGGGACAGCAATACAACCTGTGATAAAATAGAAGTAAAAAGGGCTCAGGATGAGAGGAACTTACGTCATGCGTGGGTTGGTTTTTTTTCTGTGTGCTTCTCCCTTTTCTTCCCAAATGAAGGCAGAGCTGATGAACCACAGGCTCCCCACCTCATTTAGTCAATGAGTGCAATAGGATTCCAACACACATTTCTGCTTTTCAGATCCATTGTGAATTTTATGGACCATGTTCTTCCTTCATCCACAGGGCAAATGTTCCTGAAGTGATTCACAAGCCCTGCCACTCGGTACCAAAACATGCTCTTCTGAGCTGGTTAATTTAAGGCTGGAATCAGTCTCTTTGTGCTGACAACCTTTTTATGAAGGCAGCATAATCCCACAGAGCACTTACTGCAAGCATTTCATATCCTGATATTTTATAGTGCTACTTTTTACAACATATTTATATATTTGAGAGGTTTCTTTGATACATTCTTTTACCACAGTACAAAGCATAAAACACAACCCACAGAGCTTCCAGTTGATTGACATTGCTCCTTGTATTTGCATACATAATGGCAATGTCATTTAAACTGTTTTGAAGTGTGATTTACAGCATTAAATAAAATGTTGATTTTTAATACATTTCAAATTTTACTTTTGCACCACAGTGCAACTGTTGGAGTCTGTCTAGACAAAAAGGTGGTTTAATCCAATAATCTTTCTATAAATGACTGAAATAATGCCATCTATTTCTGCATATGTGTCTCTGGAAAAACTAATAGAATTTCTGACATTTCTGGAGATACTAAAAAAGCCATAAGTGACATGCAAGTATTCTCCATAGAAAGTTCTGAGGTCAGATGAGGAAACCAAAGCATTTTAACAGACTGAATAGCTTACGTTTGCATTTTATGAAGCTGAGTAGCCATACATACCCTACAGTTTTACTTCTCTATCTTAACTCATCTTAGAACTCTCCTTAGCAGCACAGTAAATGTTATATGTCTACAGTGGCAAGCCTGGTCGTGAGAGCCCTGACAGAAACCCATCACTTACAGTTCTTGGGAACGCTCCTTTTCCTTTTCAGAAGACAAATCCACAGGAAACAGTAGCTGTACGGCAGAGCAGGCAGCTAGTCATGGAGTGAGGGGGGCTGGAGCTTGCAAGAGCTACTTTGACTATTTTTGCCCCCAAATAAAGTATGCTGAGACTATACCATAAGTTAAAAAAAAAGCATTGCTTCTTGTTCTCTTCCAGTGCATAAAATCTTCAACTTGATGTGCCACAAACGGCAATTTCAATTGATTGTCTAGTAAAACGGTCTTTCCCAAATAGCAAAGAGCATCAAATCATCTGGAAGAAAGTTGCAGATCTGATAATTCGTTACATTCAGCTTCCTGAGGAAAAAAAAAAAACAAAAAAACAAACAAAACAAAAAAACCCAAAACCCAAGGAAAGTGGGGAAGGGGAAGTTAAATATCTTGTACTTCAAAATAACAAAAGAGTTATTTCCATCCTGAGCAGTCCAAATCAGGACAAACTTTTGCAAACTGAAAAAAACAAAACAATGCAATTGAAAGTATGTTTCTGAACTTGTGAAAAAAATCGTATGCTTTTACTAGCACACTTCTCTGTAGTAAGATATGTTTTACACCTGATTTTCTGAAAATGCCAAAATAAAAAAAAATGTTTGGAGCAGTCAGAAGGGGAGAAAGGTGTGCACAGTCATGTGGTTAGGTAACCACGTGCTCCTTGAACACCCATACAACAGCGTTGTCTCCTTTAAAACCATACTTAGTTGCAATTTTCTCCTGTGAAAATATGAAAGCTCACTCCTTTCTGCTTTTCCATTACACCTCTTCTGATTAACAATTTCTTGTCAAAAAAGGGGGAAAAGAAAAAAATTCCTTGAAATCACAGGTCCTGAAGACCTTAGAATTAACAGCAAGTGCGATAATTGATCACAAGGTACACTGCGGGAGAAATGACTGCTCTCAGACTTCGGCTAGGATCTTCCCTAGTGCAATTCACCTTAAGGTCTTTTAAAACTCCGTTAAGCACCTGTCAAATGTACTAGCAGGGCCTTAGTTCACCACTTTCAGAGTACTACAAATTTTAAAAGCTAGCACTTATTACAACTCATGTTTTGTGTGTACACACATAGGTGCACTTTTTAATGCTTTCCTGTCTGGCACTCCCACAGATGTTGTTTGGGACCATTTAGGACTTCTCTAGCACCTTGCACTTTTAGTCTTTGATTGCTGAAAAGATGTTTGGATGGGGAAGAAGTTGCTATTGAAACAGAAAGTGAATTATTATGTCCAAAGAATTCCTTCTACCCTTTTCATTACTCTCCCCAGGAGGAGACGAACTATTCCTACGCCACTGACTCTGAAGCATCAATGCATGTGCTGCTGTACAGACTACAATGGCAATTAAAAAAAAGAATACAAGTATTGCCACTGCAGAAATGCCTCTCTATGAAAAAAAGAAAAAGCAACAACCCCAAACAGGCAGATATAGTTTTGTTCACAAGACAAATTTACATATTAAAGGCTATATTTATCAATATTTGATTTCAAGTCTGTGCCTGCACATTTCTAGAACAAAGCCAGATGTGTGCAGGCAGTTGCACATCTGTATTCATTAACAGAAAGGAAGAGAGACATTCATAGACAGCCACAGCAACAAAAAAAAAAGAATGAAAAGTATTTGGTTGAACTGTAAGCATTTTACCTCTGTTCATCAACAAAAAATGGAGCTTTCTTCAGGCCTGTGTTCATCCTTAACTTGAAGGACCACTGAAGTACTTAAGTTAGGATAGGTAGCTGCTGTAATCAGTGGAGAGAGAGATACTTGCAAAGGTGCTACAGTCTACTTCAGACATGATTAGTTAAAGCTCTTCTCCTTGGCCACACAGGGAAGCTACCATTCCTCAATTAGCTGGGATAAATTTCAGCCTCAATATTTAACTGCCAAGAACAAGTGAACTAAAATGATAAAATGTCTTCTATGGAGTGGGCTCACTTACCAAAAATGCAATTAAGTTTTCAAGGATATTCTCAGCATTAAGGAATAAAGCCAATATTCCTACTTGTTCTTAGAGTTAAAAATTAAATGAACTTTCTGACTGAAGCTGTGGCTGCACTACTTACATGAGCATCACGCACAATAGAAAAGATGTACAACTCCTCTTACATACAATCTCACTGATGGAACCAAGATAAAATATCTTCTACAGGAATTTATCAGTTTATACGATGAGGCCAATGGATAATGTACTTTTAGATACCAGACAAATAACCTTCAGGCATGCAAAACAGCCATCAACAGGAACAGGCAACTGCTCACATCCATATTTTCTGTAGCAGCTGAAGACTCAGATCAGCAAGCCTCACAGTCTTCAAGAAACTCAGTTTTGAAACCAAAACTACCCATTAAACTCTTTCTAATTGCTAGCATGGTTAGGTATGCCACTTTTCAAATCAAATATGTTTTCTTGCTTAAGTGGGAGCTGAGTGCCTCACAAAAAATAATGGTTTCGTAGGTACTGATCAGCCATAAGGTTTACAGTACTCTCTTAAGACTGTGGGCTGAGGAGGCCAATTGGAGATCACCCTGTATTAAGTGCAAAAATGAACAAATTAATTATTAGGAGAGGACTGACACAGGCAGTGCCTATTAGCTCTGCTGGACCCTTCTCAAGGGGAAAACAAGGGAACTGGGGAGAAGCAGCTACTCTGTTCTGCCAGCACAATGCAAATAAAAAATGAGTCTGGCGTAAAACTGAAGGCATTGTGAGGAAAGATCTTATTACATTTGTGTCCTCCTTACAGTACTTGCACATGCTTCCAAATTAAATGGGATAACGGGACCTCAGTGTGGGACTTAAGAGATAACACAGCACCAGTGAGAGATATGCCACCTGCCACTGCTCTGAAAAAAGTGTCTTTGGGATAAATGACTGGTATCATAGAACCCAAACGATGCATGGTTCACTCTGAGTGAGAAGAAAATTCTATGCCTTTCAGCCTAGGTCACTATCACTTATAGCTCTGCTTTCCTAGAAAGAGAATCATACACAAAAGTGTAACTGGATACACTACTGTGTGCAGCAGAACCTAAAATTAGACAGTGACATGATCGAGGAGTTTAGATCATAACAGCCTCCTGCCAGTCTGCAATATTATGCTTAAATTTGCCAGTAAAACGTGGAACAACATAAATATCGCACATGCACTTTGGAGCTTAGAGCATGTTACAAGTTTTCTTCACAATGAATACACTTCATGTACTCTCTGCTGGGAGCTAACAGTAATTCAGCAACCCACTGAAGTGCTTCAGGTTGAATAAAGGCAAATACCTTAACGTCAGAAGGAAGAAGTTACCTCTTGTATACAGGTTATGGAATAAAACCATCCACCTTTCTATTTCTGATTTGCTAGGAAGGATGCAATGAAAATGGTGTCTCCGCTCCAGCACTAAGCAGCAGCAGCTGAGCAGGCAGCGCTGCCATGGGAATTGCTGTGCCTTGCATCCCAGAACACTATCTCTGCAGAAAAACCTTAGCTACTTATCGTGGGTGTTAATCACTACTTCTGGGAACACAACAATGCAACCAATTTGTTCCAAAATCCTCAATATGAAATAGCAAAAGAAGCACCTTTACTAAAGATTTTTAAAACCCCCTCTTTCCAATTATTTTTCTATGTCTCAGAAATAAAATACGAAGACAGAAGCCCTGCTCATACCCCCATGTTGCCTGAGAGCCCATATCTAATTTTGGAGGGAGGTGCATTTCCAAATGCAGCATGAGTTATGCACAGAGTCATGACTTGCATCAGCTTCCCAGAACCACCTAGGCAAGCTTCACACTGTACCGCCAAGGGCTGGGCAGGCTCCTCCTGCCTCAAAAAGCTCTGCTGGTCCCTCAGATCTCAGAGGCTGCTCTGCCCACTGATGGTATGCATGCGACTGTGTGTGCTCTGCACTCCTTCCCCACACACACTCTGCTGGAACTTGCTGAAAGCTTCACCCAGCTTGTGATTACACTGAATGACGAGGCTGTCCTAACATCTTCTCTTACACATATGCACACCTTGGCTCCTGAGGAGGAAATTAAGAGCCAGATGAGGTGCCTGGGGCGACATTTCTCAAACAAGATTGGAGGAGCTGCATGTAAGCCTCTCCAGTAAATTGTCAAACCTCCAGCTACAGTGGAAGTATTCTACTTGCAGTTCCTCAAAATGATACTGTTTTCAAGTGGTGACCAAACATGAAGTCACTCATGGTCACCTGTGGCCACCAAGGCAGTATTTGGGGATGCCTTGTTTACCAGCAGTTTTAAGGGCCTTTTACTGCCAGGAAACTGGGATGGGGAGTACCGGTGGGAGCAGAGTGTTCACATAAGAGAAGAACACATCTGAGCTTGCCAGGAGCACAAGCCCTTCATGCCACTCAACTTGGCCCTCCTATGGTTTTTGTTCATTTCCTCACGGCTTTACTGGAACCCAACACCCACGCATTCAGCAAGAGAGCACTTGCTTAGTCAGAGGAACTTGATGAAAATCCCAAGAAATACAATGTCATCGCTGAGTAACTTCTTCAAGTCTTTTCCTAGGGGATGAGATCCGGTCTTGATTTAGCTTAAATCACAACCGTGTTTATACACAGTGGTAAAGTCTAAAGGTTACTATAAAGGTGCTTTCTACTCGGTGGTAGGAATCATGGCAGCTTCACTGTTAATCTTCCACATTATTTGCTCTTCACTAGTATCCAGCACAGTCTGGGAAAGAGGAGATGTTTCAGTCTTTTTTCCCATGCCTAAGAACTGCAATGAAAATTGCCCAAGCTCACTTTCCAACCACTTTTCCAGCAGAGGTGGCCCCTGGGCACCACTCCTGCTCAGGCGTGTGGAGTTGTCTCAGGCTGCAGCCTGCTTGACCACAGCACTTGGAGGCAAGCACAAAGAGAAGGCACCCAGCAAGTCCACATCTCAGAAAATCAAGGGGAAGTAGGTGGAGCAATGTCTTGTAATTACTCTACACTGAAAGCAAAAATCTGACTCACTGCCGGGCCTCAGATCGGAGAAGAGTTGCAGCTCTTTATTTGGCTCAAATGAGAAATGCTCATGCATTCTAATAATTCAGCTTTCTGCAGCATATCATCGCATCTATTTCCTTTCCAGAGTGCTTTCTGTTGCTTATAAATTTGCCAGTGTTGCTCAGACCAATGCAAAGGCCTTGGCTCCTACACAAGAGACGCGGACCATAACCAGCCTGCAGCATAAGGGTGTCCCCGTCCCAACACCTTCTCTCCTTCACAGTCCAGGGCAGCCACATCTTGGCAAGAAGGGCCTGAAGGGCTGCAGGTCAGCATTGCTCAGCCAAAGCACTGCCCCTCTCATGAAATGACCTGAGGGGCAACTAGTTGTCTCCCATCACTCTCAGAAAGGGTGGGGTTCCCCTGAAGGTGCTTCAGTGGTTCTTTATAGATCTAACACCAGGAGCCTGGCTGCTTTGACTGAAGGATCAAGACTGGAACGCTGGGTTTGGCCAATTTTTTATTTCCTCAGCAAAGCTTCTCCAGCTTTTCCTGCTCTAACTAGAGAGAAGTCTGTCTTCACTTCTTCAGTGGCTCCAGTTGCTGCAAAAGCTCTTTTTCTCTTTCTCTCACCATTCACAACTGCCTCGTGTTACACACTCTACAAGTATATGGGTAATTAAATAGACACACAAGAAGTCCAGATCTGTAGGAGTCTTTACTACCTTCAATAGCTGAAAAACTAGTCAGGTTTTCTTCTTGAAACTAAATCACTCCAGCGCTATCAAAGTGCTTTACTTGGTTTCAAGACAAGCACACAGATAAGCTTGGTGCAATATCGGTGAACACCGGAGATGTCACCAGTGAACTCAGCTATTTCAACTCCTTTCTTCCCTCTCACCTGCATTGGATACACTTAAACATCTCTTGCTTCTCTCACAGAGCTGTGGTCTCACAAATAGTTTTTTGTGTAAGGAACAAAGAAACAACCATCCTGTGAAAGACTTGTTCCCCCTAAATATATATATGCTTGACTGGTCCAACAAATCTGCCATCCTCAAATTAAGAGAAAAGTTACTTAATTTAGTGCCAGTTAAGGAAGCTGTCCACATGAACCACTCCTGGTTTCCTGCACACCAGGAAGCTGCATACACATCAGTTTGATATCTCACCATGGTACAACTCACTACTAAGCTACTGAGGACTTCTGCTTCAGGTTTTTGAAAGCTCACAACACCCAAACTGCTCATCTCCACAGGAAAAAAAAATCCTAAACTATAATTCCCCCCTCCCTTGGATGGGTGGGAAGGCCATGAAAGGCAGACCATGGCAAAGCCCTTCATATTAAAGGACTGATCCCACCACTCTCCTGCAAGCGAAACTCCCACACTGAGATCAGCATGCACAGAGTCTAGGGTCATGCTTTGTTTCATTTATTGCTTGGAGCGAGAATCCCTTATCTGCGCTTTTGACAAATGTGATTTGCCATTAAACGATAGCAAGGCCCATGTGCTTCTTTACTTCAACAACTTTCTAAGTCATTGTCCCCTGGAAATAAGAAATGTGCACACTGTGTGTTGTAATCAACATCACTGGAGAATTCTGCTCTGCTTTACACAAAACTTAGCCAGAGTAATTTTGAAAAGAGACATTTGGCATGGACAGGTAGATATAGCCGTAGATTTATAATATCAATTGATGGACACAGGGAGTCCTAGATCCATCTCCCTCCTCCATCTCAAGAAGAAACAGCTGGGCAAATGGTTGGCAGAAGGGGGTTTTACACTTTACACAACACACACAACCTGTAAATGCAATTCCTACCTGAGAAAATCCCGTACTGTGCACTGATTGACACGTCTCCCGAGGTCATTTTAAAAGGTACCTGTGTCCTGTGGGTTTATTTTGTTGCAATCTCCCAGTACCTATACATCAGGACCATGCACACCATCTGTCAGTTAGCTGATGGGCTGAGGCAGGGTGATGGAGAGCAGAAAGTGATGAGATTTCACTACCTGTTGTCAGTCACTGGGAAGGGATGCATGATTTTTTCCTGGTGGAACATGTAATGAAAGGTCGCCCACAGCCACATACCTAAAGCAGACAGCATGATGATGAGCTTCTCTGAATCTCAAGCAATTTTAGCACACAGTCAGGACTTTGGACCTCAGTGCAAGAATATATGCAGAGTGCTAGAAATGTCATAGTAATCAGCAGGAGTCACTCAGAGATGAGGGAAGAAGCCATAGCTGAAGAAACCAGAATTTTGGAGAAATGGCCTAGTCTCTTCTGAAGCTATATGAGACCACATCTTCCTTTTTATTGTCATTATTCGGTGTCAACAAATAAAAGAGGCATTCAAAAATAGTTCATTGCTTGTTAAACACACAGAATAGTCTTTCATTCCAAATTCCCAATGTTTCAGACCACAGATGTTCTCTCCTGCTACAATGAATTCCACAGAGCCTGACAGTGACAGGACTCTTACAGCTTGCTTGGCTTATCACTACTTCTATAGATTAGTTATGAAAACAAAGGAGGGCAGTCTAAATGAACTGCTTTTCTAGGAGCAAACACAAGCAGTGATGCTCTGCTTGTCATGAAAGGAAGCATTTTTAACAATTTTTTTTTGCACATGATGTGGCTTCGCCTTTCTGAGCCAAGCGACCTGAAGTTTCTTATGCTGGTGCAGTCTATGCTCCCAGAGTCTAGCTGACATGTAGGATTTTGTGGTTATATGAAGCATATTTGGAAATGTAGTATCCCAGCAGGAAACCTTTGAGCCCAATGCCTCACAGCTACAGAATCAGAAAGAAAGGAACAGATGTAGAATTAAGTTTAACTCCGAGTTCTCAGTTCTGCAGTTACTGAAGTGAATGGGAAGAATGTAAAAAGGTAAGGGATTTATTTCAACCACAATCTCATCCCCTCTATGTCCCTGCTAATGCGCACAAGAATCTTTAAGTTTTGCTCTTCAATGGCCGCTGTTTCCATGGGCACAGAGGTAGTATTGGTCTGCACAAAGGCAACTCCTCTGGCTGTCCACAAAAGGCAATGAATATTTCTATCAATCAGTTTTATTACACAAGCATTCACTAGTGTTTCCATATATAGCTACAGACCTTCCCCCTGCAAAAATACTTGAAAAGGCAGCACTCTAGTTCTGTAAGTAGTGGTAAATTCATATAGCCACATGCTCAGAAAAGTCCAATCTTGCTTTATTTTTGCATGTTTGTGTATATTTGCTTTCTAGCACCCACATAGACCACAACATACAGCACACAGCTTTTGCAAATATCACATTGGAGGGGACACTGAGGGAGGTCACTGGTGATGTGAAACCAAGATCAGTGGTCTTGTCCTTCTCACTGTAAGATAATAAAATGATATATACTGCTTTTGTAGAAGAAACCTCTGTGTCACTTTTGTTTGCTAAGTGTATACAAGTAGCTTCATGTCATCAAATGGGTGCACAGGCAATTAATCCTGGCATTTCCATTAGCTCATGCAACACAAGTGAGACCAGTGCTTCTGCACGTTACACTTACAGGTCAAGACAAAGTTAACCTATCAGATCTTAAGTATATTTGTACTCTATTTTGACTCATCCATTAGTGGTGATGAAAGCATTCTAGTTTCACAGCTAATTCAATTTTAAAATTATCTTCACCAACATTCACATTCCCATGTACACCAAGGCACTGCAATAAGCATCATTTGACAGGACTTCTCTCGTAACAAAAGATCTCCAAACACTTACATGCCCATGAGAAAACATGCCTTCTTTCAGCTGATGCCCACTTTAGATAGTGATAACTTCTAACTACTTCTTTTACCATTTGATGTCTTAAATAACTCTCACACTCCAGCATCATGCAGTTGCATAAAAAAACTTTTTTTTTTTTTTTTAGGAGAAGCTAAAATGTAAGCCTTTATGAGTAGAAAAACAAATGACTCGAACTCACAAGCAAATATAAAATATATCTATCTTAAAATTAAACAGCTTTGTGGGATTTTGAGGGGAGTGTGATGGCCACATGATTTCTGATTGCTGTGGCTGCCTTTCCTCAGAAGGGCAATGAGAGTTTTCACTGCCTGGGCAGTTGCGTGAGGCTGCAGTTTCACTGCTACAGTGCCTAAGCAAGGTAAACTGGAACTCCTGCTGCCACTGCAGGGCAGACGTGATCTAAACTTATACTTAGGAACCAAACTCAGAGAACTCAAAAGCAGCTAGGGTTTTCTGCCAAGATCAGTGGGAAGGGAGTTGATGCCATGGTCTGTAATGTACATAAAGACAGTAAACTCCCATTTTCTGTATTGCCCAAATTACCCTTTAACGACACTGAGAGAAAATTACTTCAAAGCAGGATTATTTTCAGAGACATTTTTCAAGTTTTTCATAGACTTCATTATCTATAAATGATGTTGAATTTAGGCCATAAGGCCAGAAAACAAAATACCCACTACCATTTCTCTATGCATATGAACTTGTAGACTTGCTGCAGTGGTCATACAATAGATAGTGGGAGCTCTCTGCCTTTGATGCCATCTTAATGAACTCAGTATAATTGCCTTTGTGAAACAATGGTAAAGAGCACAGCAACACTTAAATACAGCTCCACTTAAGCAAGGGCTGCTCTGGTCGTGTGCCAGCTTCCTATCTCCAGGTCCTTCATAAGGCTGTCTCTCACTCTTCAAAACACCCATTTTCTTTTCTCCAAAATAGAAGGCCAGGATCTCAGCTGATGTAAAATGCTGCAGCTTTATGTGATATTTCCTAAGTCCAGAAAAGAAGAAATAAAAGTGTTATCGCAGCTTTCTCCATGCTCCACACTCAGCTGGTCCAGCTGCCCAGCTCTCTCTGATGCCCAGCAGCCTCATGAACCACATGGAGTGAAGTTTCTTGGCTTCAGTTACCAGTCTGCTAGGATGGGAATGGAAATCTGCAGCTCTCATGCAATTCTCCAAAACAAAACACCTTATTTAATTAAATACAACAAATTGATTAGCACAGCACTAGATTAATCTCTATGTTTGATTCTGCAGTTCAAGTTTTCAGTATTTTGCAATATTGCAGGTTAATGACACGCAATTATATTGCACAGACTAATAAACAGCGCAAGCAAAATTTTGGAGTAATCACTTATTTGTGACTGCTTGGAGATTCCTGTATTACACTGTGACTGTGACAGGGAAGCTACAATGAAATCGTGCCTTTGTTGAAAGCTAAATTCATAGCTGAAAACACCTCTCTGAAACTATGCACAGTGGGGTGTACTTGTCAGCCCTAATTTGGCAGTGACAGGCTTGGCTGATGGTGATTTAGAATTCAAATGTTCACTTTGTTATGGGAAAAAAGAAGGCCAGCTCTTTTAAACCTGGAAGCTGAAGTTACATACTTAAATCTGAGTCTCATCAAAATAAAAGCGCCCTAGTGTATGCTGTTCCTTTCATCTTTAATGGACTTCAAAGTGATTTCAGTAGACTCCCTTACTGAGAAAGCAGTGCACAACAGGTCTCATATGACGTTTAGTGAGACCAGTGACCGCTTTTGTGCTGATCTGATGAGTACTGAAGAGCTGGGCTGGGAATGTTGGGTATCTTTATGCTGTGACTTTTAATCCAGCTCTGACACTGCTCTCACCAACTAAAAGTCTTCTGATGAAGCTGAGATAATCTCAGATACACCATTATATGATCAGAACGATTGTTTGTCTTTGACTTCTCTCTAAATCACCTATGACCTTTGCATGCTATATAAATAAATTACAACCAGTATTTTAGCTTCTTTCAGACACGGCCATTATAAGAATGTCAATGACATTTTAGTCAGGATATTCTATTTAGTTTGAAATATGATAGGAGCCTAATGAGGTTTTAACTGAAGAAAGGCAAACACTAAGAAGCATGAATCCAAATATATCTGGGAAAATTGAAGGAAAAAGCCTATAAAGACTATATAGAGAACAAGCTGATGGTACCTAATGTTGAGCACACCCTTTTAATCTGGAGCTCTAACAAAAAAAAGCAATAGCGGGAGGACTGCAGCAGTGGAGATTTTGCTTTGGCTGCAGCACATTTACAGCAAGGCTGACTATCACAGTAAGGGTACACTGATCCCAGCTGATAAGTCCTTGACTGCAGAAACAGAATCACACATGGCAGGGCAAGACAAGGCATCCTGCGGTACATTCTCCCTCGGGTTCCAGGCGATACAAACCAGGAAATGAGCTGGACATCCCGCATGACAGAGCACCAGCTGGAGCTTCCTCAGCACAGAGCTCTTGCCCCACCAGTGCAGAGCTAGCTGTGAAAGAAAACGCTCTCCTGTCTTCTCGCTTGCCTTCACCTAGCATGAGGCAGGGTGCAGCAACCTTTGTGTCTTTCTGACCGTGTACTCTTTCATTTTCTTATGGCTTACTACAGTATGAATTGCATAGTTAATCTAACAACTAGCCACTTCTTTTGTTTCTGCTTGCAAAAGCTGAATACAGAGGTCCTTCATACCAATAAATACCCATCAGTTAAATAACAGCGTGTTTAGCGAAGGATTAGCATATTCAAAATATGTGTATGTTCTAAAAGTAATTCATTGCTAAGTACAAATCACTGATATGACTGTTGATTAGAACAACCTAAGAGCCATGCTCAAGCAGTAGAAATCAAATTAAATTAAACTGAAAAACCAATTCGGAATCTGTGTTTTTAAGTGGTGTCCCCATAAACACGTACAAAATTGTAAAAACAGGAATTAGGGAGAAAACTCTGACTTTACATTCTTTTCCTTTATTTGAATTTAACTGGATTACACATTTATTACTAATTGATGTTTCTAGTGACCTATGGTGATAATATGAGCTCTGCATTAGATAGACCTGACATTTAATTAGTTTGTATGAGCAGGTTATGCAAAATTTTATCATAAAGTGATTTAAACTCATATTGTCCTTGGTAATGCAACATAGCAATAGTGAAGGCTGTGCATTGGTCAAAGCATTAAATAAATTTCAAAGAGAATCTATTAAAAGAAAAAATCAATTGATAAATGTAAAATGAAAACAAGCTCTGCAGAGTATTAGGTACTAAATTCTATTCATCCAAGCTTCAAAGTTTGTCATCAACTTGAACTATGTAAAACAAGTGTTAGTCACACTTCAACTACCAAATAACTCACTTTGTGTATTACTTGCAATTCAAAAACTTAGAGAGAGCTCCACTAGACATTTGTATATGAGTTACAAAACCAGCTAGTCTGGAAGTGGTTTTGTGTGGGAAGCGTTTGCCTGACTGGTCCTTATATGGAGTAACAGCAGCAATTTTGGCCACCTTAAAACAACTTCTAAATGGTTGCAGTGAGGAATAGGCTGGCATGGACATCACACTGCAGGAGGAAAGAAAGGAACCACTTTATGATGAATTATCTTCTCAACAAGCTGAAAGTGTTTCTGAAGAGCTAATAGCAAGCTCAAACAACTTAAAGCAACTAGGATGAGCCAGACAGGCCACTGAACACCATGCACCACTTAATTTACTGCTATCCATCATTGTAATACCTGATACAAATCAGTAACAGAAATGTCGGCCCTTTATAACTTCATTTACCCTTTCAGGGCACGTTCTGATAGGAGCTGAAATTTTGTTTTGAGATTTTATATTTTTTTTAAAGTTCTTTAAGATTTTATTAGGGAGGAGGGGATTATGGATCTAGATAAATCCTACTCTTACATTGAAAGATTTTTACTCCTACTAAAGAGGAATTTACATAGATTTCAGAGTTCCTACAGATTTCATCTTTACCTAATAACCTCTGAAACATGTTTCCTTGCTGAACCATTTAATTGAGACTGTATAGGGCTGCTTGATGAAATTTTGGGCATCTCTACAGAGAAATAAGTCCAGGCTACAAAGGAAATGCTTGCTTGTCTAGAACAGTATGGAGTAAGAAAGGGAGGCCAAACGTCAGGTTTGCAGCCAACTATTAGGGACACAGTACAATACCGCCAAATAACCGAGACAGTTGTTGAGCAATAACCCAAGGCCTGCCACTGGAAAACAGATGCTGGTGTTTGGTACAGAAAAGTGAGTGATCAGATGGTCAGGCTGTGCTGAGGATTGGTATCTTAATATTTGTTGCTGCTGTGCCAAGAAGTATCATTTGATCTGCAGGTCCTTCTTGGCGAGGCTCAAGCAGCAAGCCTCTCACAGGGGCCAATCTGATGTAGCCTGAATTGTTTGGCTTAGTAAGTCTCTGAGGGAATATTTCCACTTCACATATTTATTACTCGTGGGTGGAGTGGTGTATCTTCCTAGTTTCAGCTTTCCATCAGCATTCATAAATAAACATACACTTTAAAAAATTATCATTCCTTATGACCTCATAGATCTTTTACCTGTCAGGATCCATTAAGATACTTAGAAGATGGGAGCAGCCAGTCTCATTTGAAAATTACCTGAATACTTGGCAACATCCACTATCTCCTCCAAACCACAGAAAACAATTGTCTGTAAATCCAGCACATTGCCTTCAGCTACAAAGCTTTTTCAGGATGAAGTGTGGCACACCCAGAACCTGTCACCTGTGATTTATGCACCAGCTGCTCCCAGACCCCCGTGCCGCAGGTCATCTTTGCCACCAGTGCTGGCTTGGCGCAGAGCTG
>NW_010399525.1:96717-102554 GCF_000710305.1 Buceros rhinoceros silvestris
CCTGCTGAAGAGACCGCTCCTTTCATCAATGCTTTATATGAGCACACTTTTGCAGCCTGGGCTGCAGGAGTGCAGCTGCTGCCCCATAGCATGGTACATCTCTGCCAGACCAGCTCCAACACACCTTAGCAGCACTCCAGAGGCCACCTTGCCTCCAACACAGCTTACTGTTTGCCTTTGCAGCAGCCATTCCAGGCCTGACCTGCCCTCTTTAAATATTTCCTCACTTTTCAGCACTGCAACCACCCAGGCCCTTACTGCCTCTGACAAAGGAGAGCTGACCTTACAGAAATTAATTTTATTTTTTAGTTAGTTTCCTCTACAGCCTCCTGGAGAAGAGGAAACAAATAATCAAGAACCTGCATGTCGCAGACCACTGCGGCCACATGGTATGCCATGCCAAATCTCCACAGTGCCAAAGGACTTTAGCATTATTGTCCCAAGGAAAACACAGGAAACATAAAAACTACAGGAACTTGTGCACTCACTTGCCGTTACTCTTACAAATACAAGGGCACTTCATTCATTTGCCCTTACTCTTACAAAGATGGATGTACTTCATTGAGTCAAGGCCGATAATTTCCAAAACCATCTCCTGGCAACACTGTATCAAAGTGTTCCATTTCTCATTAGATATTAAGTCCTTAAAACTTATCGCTGGATTTGAAAACCCCATGCGAAGTGTGTACCTGCGAAATGTCTGTAATATCTGAAATCTACCCTACAACCCGAGCTTGAAAACTGCACACAGCTGAAGTTTACCTTTGTTACTCACTGACTTCAATGAGACCATTCATGCAAAAGGTCCAAGGCAGTTTCAGGGCTTTCGGTAACACATGTGTACATACATATTTTTACTTTTAAAAAGGAAGAGGGATTTCAGAATAAGCATGAAGATCATAAAGTGGGTAGAGACTTTTTTTAAACTACCACCAAAGTACAATCATGCTGGAAGAAGCTGACAAATTTCAGCAGCTCTTTTTCATTAAAGCACATCATTACTTTAAACAAAACCCCCCAAGGCAAGCTCTGTGAGAAGTTTGCGATGATGGGAATATACTCATGTGAAAGAAATATAGCACAATCTAGCACATTCATAGAAATGTCACTTTCAAATATAAAGTCCATTATTCATTATTAAAAGAAATGGATACATATGTAAGAAAAACACCCATCTTGTGGCTACATGCCTAGCAGCAGCTTATATTCTTCACAGAGTATTTTACATCCACAATAAATGTGAAAAAGACGCATATATATCTACCTTTTAGGGTATTTCTTCAGGTTTACAGTCGTTGCAAAATAGCTGCATTTTGTTCTGGAAGAAAAGAAAGCTACATCTATTGCATAAGTAAAAGTGCCGGGAAATTCAAAGATGTGGGAATGCTGGACAAGTTGAGACACAAATGGCAGTGGCTGCCTTGCACTGTAAGACACACAATGCCCTCCTGATAACAGAGGGGCATTGTCAAGAGCCTGACGAATCCAATTTCCTAAAATAAAGTGGCGTATGTCTGGTTTCATTACAGTTACGACTCAAGGTACTGCCTCAGCATTTTGTGGGGGATTATTTTGGTCTCCTGTTTGATACTAGCCAGAAAGATAGATGGATATTAATAGCGCTGATGCACAAGCAAGTTATCAGAGTGCGTGTATGTTAATTGCTGTTGTATTTCTTAACCCATAACAGAGCAGTTCGAACATTGAAAACCAGTCACTTGTGCCAGAGAATCTATATTTAACCAATACCTCAGGTTAAGAGATTCTTCTTCTGCAGGATATTCCCACTGTTATAACTTACAAATGACAGAGGCTCTGGAGTTTTCCTTAGTAAAAACATTCTAAAGAATGATATTAACATTTTTAAGCCATTTTTTTCCCCCAAAATTGCATGGGTGACAGATCCTTAACCCTGATGGTTTTCTTCAGCTGTGTAGTGAGACAGGGCTCAAAGACTGGTGGTAGGTCTTCTGGTTCCAGAAGTTTCTCAAAATACACTGCCTTGAAATGTGGCAATTTCAATATGTTGGGGCTTTCCCCCTTTTCCTCCAAGAACAAAAAGAAACTCATACTTGGGAAATGGAGAGAGAATGGAAGGAGACAGAATTCACTGTGGATGGTTTGTTCTCATTCCAGATGGAAGGAAAAGTAAAAGGGAACCAATTTTTTCATGCATCCAACACAATGGAAGGCCTTATGATGAAGAAATTAAATCTGCAACCATTATCTTCAGGGTTGAGCTACTTAGTTGGATTCAGAGTTGAACTTTTGTTGAACTACTTGAAGACACACTTACGCAACGTTTATGTATGTGACCATGCTCTGGAAGTGAAGCGCATATTGCCTTGCATGCAGGAAAGTATCAAAGGGCATGAACAATGACCAGAATACCGTGCCTTCGCAACATCACAGAGCGACAGGTTTTAGTCAGGGCCTGTGTTAAAATTAGCAGCAGCTTTTGCTCGGGTAAGAGCACCAGAATAGGCTTAGCAGGTGATGCACAGAAAAGGCAGGCTGGCTTCTGCAGGTGCATGAGGCATCAGATGACTCAAAAGATCATTTTGAGCAGTTGCAGAGAGCCAGCACCTGGTGGGGAGAACAGCAAGGATCCACTTGGTTCAGTAACATGGATCATGTTCAAAACATCTAACCACCAGCCACCTTACTCTGCTGTGTTCCGGATATTGTTACTCAGCTTGTAAAGGTGGCCTGTCCAACATCTCCAGTTTTTTGCTTTACAACAATCTGGTGCAGTTCACATTCAGCCACCTCTGCAACGTTGCACCTTCTCTTTCAGAGTGCATGGGCTGAATGCATGACAAAGTTTTGACCATTCCCAAAAGGAAGAATTGTTGGAGGATCCAGGTCCTCTCACTGACATCTCAAGAAGCTCTAGCCCTTAACTGGTACACTGGCGGAGGATTAGCAACACACTGCTTGAAAACTGCATAGGCAAAGACAGTTTCTCTCTGATCCCTGGAAAGCAAGAAGCCATTATTAACCACTTAACTGTAACCAATCCGTTGTCTTTCCGGGACTCAAAAGTCCTTCCTCCGCCTTTGCATTTGTGGCACGAGTGAGATCCTGGCTTGAAACTGCATTGTGATTTTGATAGGCTGTCAGCACTTCTTGGAGCACATAAGGTGACAAAGTGAGGTGGCAAGTTTTAATATTTGATATCTCAGGACAAGCTGGATGTCATTCTATGAAATAGGAGAAAAAATGACATCAAAAAGGGGCATTTCCTTTAAGCTGTCAATTCCAGCTTAAAAGTAGGCACTGCTAGCAATTCCCCCTGTAAAACATGGAAGATAAATCAGTTAGTCTGGAAAAAATATACAAACGCAACAAAGACAGGAAAAACTTCTCAATGAATCTATTAAAACTAAGAGCAGCTGATCTTGCACAGGCACTGCTCCTGATTATAACTGGAAAGCAAATTTTGTTACAGCACTGTTGTTTTGCTGCTATGATTTAAAAGTGGTGCAAAGGGCAGAAAGACATGGTCTGGGTTTTAACAGGAATTACATCTAAACTCTGCTCATCACTAAAGGCAGAATGTAATCACTTAGTACATTTAAGGACACCAGAGAAAGATCGCTAAAAAATTCCAGAAGTCAAAGCGTTGTTGAAGTGACAGCTATACTGCCAGAAGAACAAAGCTGCAGGAACAAATCTCTGACATAGCTAGATCCTGATGCATTAGGCACCTTGAAAAACCCAAGAGGTAGATTTAAAAGCTCCAGTCATTGAGTCACTCCCATACATTTATAATGTGCAAAACCAAGGCAGAATATCTATCACAGATCCACAAGCCTAAGCATAAACCTGCTTGCTGTAACCACATACAGTTTCTCATCCCAGTTACACTGAACCAAAGTTCTTTTGCCTAATTGAGGGGGAAAAGCCTATTATCCAAAGCACTGAAAACCAAATTAATTCCCCGAGGCCTGAAAGAACCAGGTCGAAGAGGCGGCCAGAGATGGAGGCCAGCAGGTCAGTCAAATTTTGCAGCTAGCTGACAAGTACCTTGAAATCTAGGACTGGAAGTCAAGTACATGTTAAGCACAGATTCTGCTGCCGACAAGCGTACCCACAGCAAAATGCAGGCAAACAAGTTGCATATATGTATCCAGATAACCATATCAAGGAAACATTGATAAAATGTGTTTCACTTTTCAAATACCTTGAGTAGATTTACAGATTAATCAATATAACTTTAAATCCCAGAAAGATATTGAAAGAAATGGAATTATTTGCAAGCAGTAATTAAGCAGACAAGGACGGCTATAAATAAACATAAAAGACATAAAGTAACACCTTATTCCATAACAGGATGGGTCTTATGGAGAATGAAAAAACAGTGGCTGTATTAAGTCTTGACTTTATTAGGGGGGTTGATATTGCATCACAAAGTTCTCATATCCACTAAGTTATAGGTGAAACTGTTCAGTTTGGTTCGTGACTATCTGAAAAATCACTCAGGCAGTGCTTCACTACCAAATAGGAAATCTGGCATTAATTGAATTAAGTGCAAGAACTGGGTTTCATTCTGGGACTTTTCAATATTTTCATTAATAATTTGGTATGGTGAAAGATAAAACACCAGGTCTGAAGAGAGTACTGAGCTGTGAAGGTACAACAGATCCTTTAGAGAAGAGATCTAGGGCTCAAAGCAATCTTGAGGAATAGGAAAAAGTGTCTGAGAAAATGAGGATGCACTTCAACAAGTATGAAGTAACAGACTATGAAATGTACCAAGTGCATATACACACAGACATCCGAGCAGCTGACAAAAAGATGTAAGACAGGAAAAACTGGAGAGGCAGCAAGTCTTCAGGAAAGAATTTGAGAATCATAATGGATCACAAACTGAATGCAAGTCGATAATATTTTGCTTTTGAGAGAAAGCAAATATCAAAGGGGGATATATAAACAAGAGTGCTGCTCGTAAGGCAGCTGAAGTAAACCTTCTGCTTTGCTAAGAAGTAGTAAGGCTCCCGCAGCTGGGGTACTGCAGCCAAGTTTGGGTGCAGTATCTGATGCAAGAAAACACAGGCTGACTGGAAGGAGTTCAGATTAAAAGAATTATCACCAGAGGTCTCAAAACCTATCCACGGAGGAAAGTCAGGGAGAAGCTGAGTTGTTTAGTCTAAAAATAAAGATGTCTGAAGGGAGATGTGATAACAGTCTTCAAATATAAAAAAAGGCTGCTAGAAAGAGAAAGGAAATAAGCTCTTTTCTGCGCTTGCTAAGGATAGGATGTGTAGAAATGGGCTGAAATGGCAGCAAGGGAGATTGAAGTTAGACTTTAGGAAGCAATTTCTAATGGTGAGAATAGTTAAGCCCTGGAAGAGTGGGCCTGCAGAGAACTTGCGATCATCATTATTTAAGCCTTTTTAAGAACACCTATATAGACATTTGTCTAAAATATATCGGTTGTATCTGTACTGTCTTGGGGCAAATGGATGGAACTGAACGACCTCTCCTTTGCAGCCTTCTTTTCTTTCAACTTTCACTGTAACTATGAAAAGTAAGTGTGATTGGAATATTAACATGTTTGAGTTTCTGGCAGACCAGATCTCTCTTTGAAAATGTATGAGCGCTCACTAGACCAGTGCTTGCTGTCTTCATAGCATCACCTCTGAGCTTTGGTACGCGTACCAAGGCAGCAGCGGTGAGCGCAGCAGAACTCATAAGCAGACCCAAGCAAGGTTTACAACAGTAACTGGCTTCTGTTCTAGAATCATCATCATGGCTTGGCTTCGCTGATGAAGATTTGGGCAGGGCTTTACCCGCGCTTACTGCAAGCGCGCTGATGGCTGAAAAGGCCAATG
>NW_010399525.1:102847-109065 GCF_000710305.1 Buceros rhinoceros silvestris
GGTGGCGAGTTCACCATAGAACACAATCTTAGGGAGGCGGTGATCCGCCACCCTGGAGATGTGCCCTGCCCAGTGCAGCTGCGTTTTCAGCCCTCATCTGTCGCTACAGGGCTTTGCAAACATGACTAAACCCTTCAAGCCCGCGCAGTGGATTTTTTAGGTGAGGTGCAGTGTGCACGAGACTGGCCCCACCCTTTACACCTGAGGTTCATCTGCCAGGGCCTAGCGAGCTTGGACGGTGACAGCGAAGTCCTCAGGTCGTAGGTTTGGTTAGAGTATCCTTCTCTTAGATGATGGATGCCTTACAGTGCTAAACAAGCTCCATCTGCCCGGGTTTGGAGTCAGAGTTGTCCTTCTCCTAGGATGGTTGTCTGACGGCTAGTGAGCCCATCCTGCCCGTGGACACACTTTGTCTTACCCTTCAGTTTAGACCTGTCTGGCTTTGGAGACCCCACCGGAGGCACATGCCACCAGCAGCACAGCTCTCAACCTCACAAGGGAACGCAAGCTCCTTCCCCACGGCAAGAGGGTGCTCATGAAAGAGTCACTGCTCTACCTCCGGACATCACAGACTGTTCTAGAATACAGAGGAGACAACATGACAAACTCCATCTCTCTTCCTCCCAAAGAAACAGGTATGCAGTGTTTGCCCTCCACAAGCCCAGCCCAGTCCCAGAGGCAGGGAGACCGTAGAAGTGGTGGGAGCTGGCCTCCCTCCCACACTGCCCAAGAAACATTTTCAACCATTAGTTTACCACAGCAGCTTTGAAACGAAGCCTTTCTCTGTCAGTAAACGTGCAAGCAGGACAACTTGGTCCATTTTCCACTAGGTATTTACCCAGAAGACTATAAGAGCTCTCTGCATACCTTTTGGACCAGTATTTTGTTCTCTTGTGGGAATGCAGTAAAACACCATCTGCTGTTAATGTACGTTAGTGAATAATCACACTCGGCCAACTTTCAGCTATGAATGATTAAGCACTTCATACAGTATATGAACATAAAGAGCCATTTCCTCACACTTAAAATATATTTGACGTGAGAACCCAGAGGAGCAGACACACCCCATGCCAGTATAAGGACAAGCTGCAGAATTAGGCGGTTACTCTTATGCAGCCATGATCTAGTGTGACATACAAATTCTGCATGAAAGCTGTGACACCCCTTGGCACAAACCAATATTCCTGCAACACAATTTAAAAGCAGACTGCATGCACTGCATGCTTTTATCTTTGAGTTACCATGCACGTTACACTTTACAGCTTCCAGAAATACCTCTAGAAAATCTGAACACAGTTTACAAAGACGAAACAGTCTGAATTTGTGAGGTGACTTAAGGTCCAATGTTGTAAGCCTGAATTGTAACTAGTAGTTATTCCTACAAACTGCTCTCTGGAAATCCATTTGACACACACACACACGCGAAAAAAAATAAATAAAAAAAAAAAGGCATTCAGTGATCTGACACAGAACTTGCTAAGTCATACTATCAGCCTACTTGAAGGCAACTGCTGATGCTTTAGCACAGACTTGGTTTTGGGATTCAGCCTCGAGTAAACCAAAACCACACACTTACATAGCTTTCTTATGAAAAAAGACATTTAACATTCTCCTGGACCTAGGAAAGTCAGATGGCTCAACTGTCTAGAGAGAGCTCACAACTGTGCTACTTCATTTGCTCTTGCTTCCTACATGAAAACATGTTACTAAACAGGAGTGAAGCATGGTTATGTATTGCTCTCCACTACAAAAAAAAATAAGAAAGATGCTGTATTTTTTTACTGCTGATAGGAATTTTGGAGGTCACATCCCCTGGAAGAGTCCTTGTAGTTATGCACAGTAAGTGGTCATCCTTCCATGAGCGGCTTTTGTTATCCTCCATCTCCGGGAAGCTCCTTCGCAAGACACACAACACAGCTACAACAAGCATGGGCTGTCAGGAAATAGCTGTTCTGATGCTGCACCAGCAGAGGTCTGTACATATGGTAATAACAACTTACTTTTTATAGAATAATAATAGGCTTGGGTAATTCCTGTGCCAACAGATCAGCGGCTACCGTTCCCACTAAGAGTGCTGAAAGATTCTGCCCTCACCCCTTTCCAATGGCCTCTTGTTCCAGAACAGCTGAGCGTTATTTTTAAGCCATAAAATTGTAGGAGAGTGGACAGGCAGCTATTATTAACAATCATACAGAATTCTGCGTAATGTGTGTCCCAGACCACATTATATAAGACAGCAGAGAAAGCATAGACTGAAATAATTTACAGTCAAGTAATTCACAAATAATTTACAGTCAAGACATTTTGCATATATAAAGGATACATCTATTTGAACAAGATGCGTTCAAATCTTTGGTCTCTGTTCAAAGAAAACTTAAATATAAATCAATGAGAACAATGTCTGTGAAAATAGGCCATGCTTGGCTGCCTTCAGAGCATAAGATCAAGTTTATTCTTTAAAAAATTCCTTAGTGTGCAGCTCAGGACTGGCTCTTTCATCTGCAGGTTCTCCATTCCCCTGACGGTCCAGCTGCAGTTACTACTGCAGCTGTCCTCGTCCTAAATATAATGAGTTTTCCTGCCTTTTTCTATTTGAGTCTCATCTGCCCTCAGTTCACTTCCAACCTCTTTCTTGACAATGGCATCCCTCTCCCCTTGTTCCTCTTTTTTATGACACAGGAGTTGAGAGCAAGTAAGCGTAGGAAATTACAGTGATGACTAAATGAATAAACTGGCAAAGAAAGGAATTTAGGTCCTTTTGGGAGGAGCAACAGCAACTCATATTTGAATTTCATGGGGAGTTTTTCTTTTTTCCTTTTCAGATTTGAGAGAAGAAAGCCAGAATTAAATCTTTTCATCCTTCCATTCAGGTCCACCAGGAAATAGCCAAACAGCCAAGTGCCCACTCCACAACCCTCCCCCAGCACGCAGTATGAATGTCTCCGATTGCTACAGTTTGTTAATTGCCACACAGAAGTTATTGCATTAATGGATGCCAGGAATTGTTTAAACGAAGTTAAATGAGTAAAGCATGCCTAGTAGTTCCCATTGTTTAGCCTCATAGACAGGCAGTGAGTTGTATAATTGGGCATTCTGACACTTCCAACTCATCTGCTTCATTACACCGCGTTGCTTGCACTCAAATAAACATCTGGGAAAACTGTGAACTAGCAGATCTAGGAATTCTTCTTGCGGAAAAAGCTGGTTTTTAGTTGGCTTTAGATTGATTACGCACTAGGAACTTGTAGGATTAGGGGGTATTTTGGTATAGGGATGAGGGTTTTTTCCTCCTAAATGCAGCACGTCATGCAAGAGCAACGCAAGCCGTTGAAGTCAAAGGTCTGAGTATCACGCAATGGACATCAATCACATTAAAAGCAGACTCCTATAAGAGCCTGAATTTCTCCTAACATCACGTCCCATTGCTATTATGTAGGTGCCCTTCACCCGACAGGAACTTAGTAGGGAGTACAACACTTTGCAGAGTAAGATTCCCACAACTGGATTATTGCAGTTCCTGGACTTCCACCATTCCCATGGGTCCCAAGAGGTATCCCGCACTTAGAGACAGGCATTCATCCCCAGCCAAATAAAATAATCTTCAATGGATATAATGCACTGTTGGCTTTTTCTAGATTTTTACTGGTGTAGCTCCCCTGAATTCCACAAATTTTCCCAGCACAGAACCACACTGACAGCAATAGTTGCAGAGTTGTCAAATTAGGCAACTCTTCATTGTTGTAGCCTAACGTGATGCTGGAACCCAACGATGACTGTCTCAGAGTCTTCACGCTGGCATTATAGGACATGCCAAAACAGATCAAGTCCACTTGTACATGTAGTTTAGTAACCTGCCTCCAGCAGTACCTTCATGCTTCAGGGGGAGATAAAACCTTTTGTATTGTGTATAATGACAGAAGAATTTCCCCTCTCTAGCAAGCCATAGAGCAATTTGTGGATACCCTGATGGATGAGAATTGATTAGCTAGACTTAAAAGGTCAGAGGTATGCACAAACCTCATAACCATTATAAAGGACAGTTTATACTCTATATCACAGGAAGCATGTAGTGAAATTTTCATGGTTGCTGATATAATATGTAACATATTTCAACAACAGGTTGAATTCTAGTGCAGCCTTTATTATTAAAAATCCCACTACAGCTACATTACTCTTTTCGGCAGACATTTTCAGCCTCCCCCAGTTAGAGACTAGGTTTCTGAAGAATAATGAATCTTGGTTTTATTTGCCAAAATAAATTCACAAAGATTCACCTTCTTGAGAGGTGTCAACCAGCTGGCTGACAGAACCCCCTCAAAGTCCGTGCACTAGAGCTAATTAATTTTATTTCTACATAATCTTACTGAACTTTTCTTCTTCTGAGAAGTACTATTTCCTAGAAATAAAAAGATCAAGATTTTCTCCAAAATTTCATTCAGAAAAAGATCAGGCAGACACTGTATTAAGTATTTTAAGCAGTGAAACAAAACTGCAGTGCAGCAGCTGACAGCCCAAAAGCCCAAGATATTTCCAGTTTGGAATTAAATAGTACAGGTGTTAACGTTTCTACAGAAAGAGCGTTCTGCGTTTGAACCAGTTCTTTTCTAACATTGTGAACTTCTGAATCTGTGGTGAGTTCAGGGTTTTGTTTTGGGGGGGGGTATTTTTTTTTTTTTGTTGGTTGGTTTGTTTTCTTAACTCCAGCAAGTCTTACAACATTCGACGTAAACACCAGATCAGCAGGTTTAAGTTTCTAGCCCTCAAGGTGGCAAAGAACCATGTAAAATCATGAACTTCAAGGTTTAAAATCCATATGGTAAGAAAGAAGAACAAAAAAGCTGACGTTTTTGAGTTTCTAGGAGTTTTGAGTCAATCTCATCTCTGGGGATCTGGAACTATTTTCCTAAATGTGAACATAAGCAAAATGCTGACCAAGGAAATGAGGAAACGAGCTGACAGCACACCATATCACAAGTTTTGCACCATATAAATATTTGTATACAACAGCAAATGCACGGCACAGTATTTTTGTGATGAATGCAAGGAGCAATGGAGGGATCTCGTGAAGCAAATATTTGCTCACTTAGGATTTAAAATAGTTCTGGCTTGTTCTGTCTCTTATTTCATACATATACACACGTACATGAACAGACACTTTACAGCATTTACAGTAATTTTTTTAATACAACTTTAACACTTCAGAATTGAGATACAAAGCACCAGGTGTTAGTAAGATTTCCTAGAAGCGATGTCAGTGCCGTCAGTGGGATTATGCCAGCAGTATAACCCTTACAGAATCAGGCCCTAAGGTCATAACAGTTGATCTCGCAAAGCATGCAACTTGAGCAGAATCCCTGCAAATGCTGTAAAAGTGGCAGATCATGACATGTTTTTACACTTTTATTTAATAATTTGGTTAGTTGTTTCATTCTTGCAACCTTCCTCCCATATTTCACAACTGTTACAAATATTCCATTAATAAACTTCAAAGGATTTAGTTTCTCAGCTTGCAGCCCCTGAATGAATCATCATTTTCACAAGAAGGGAAGGAACATCCTACTAACCCAGGACCGTTCAGAACTCTTAGAAACCTCCATGCATAATTCACACATGTTCCCATAGTTTTTTCTATAGCTGCATCCTTTTTATTTCCACCCCCGGCCAGGAAAAGTCTCTAACCCGGCACAATGAAGCCTCACAGACTGCTAACAGGACGCATTATTTATTTATATGCAGAAGAAGGATCCACATCATATGGCTTTTTAGTGCTTTATTCAAGTCCATATTACAGAATTTTCTAATATCTCCAGAGTTTTATGTTTATTTATTTACATACACTGAATGCTACCCTAAGCGTGTCACTTGGATAACCGTGGTAGAATATGGAGTTTCCTTTGGATACAGCCTCGCTATAATAGATGCATGCCTTCATTTAGAAAGAATCTCTCAGTTGATAATAGAAACTTGAAGAAGTTGAGAACAAAACATGATTTCATTATGATTTGACCCCAGGACAGGGGGTCAAATGCTCTAACTATTGTTTCAACTCAGTACTCATTTTGTACGTTTTGAAGGCCACTATGCACAGATTTGAGAGAATTGATTTTTGTATGTGTGCATAACACAGACCTAGGTTAAAAGCAAAAAAAGGCAATAGTCTCACTCCACTCGATAGTAACTTTAAAGCATTTCAGAAACACCTGGTTAAATCTGCATTC
>NW_010399525.1:109200-129984 GCF_000710305.1 Buceros rhinoceros silvestris
CTGCTCCACCCCCATCCCCCCCAGTTGGATTTTCAAACATTCTTGATCTTAAAGTTCTTATTGGGTACAAGTTTTTCCCATGTAAACCTCACACAGTAGTTGTTAATACAGGAAGTGCTCGAGCAAAGTTCTTCAATATTTGGAACTCAACATAAGTAAAAATCACTTGAAATTATTTTGCTCATGGTATCTTAACGTGCTTAATTCAAAACTGACTAAACTGAAAAAGTGCTGTTAGCATGACTAGATGTTTTAGGTATCCTGTTTGCAATGTCTTTACAGAGCTCCTTTCCAAAGATCAAAATATCCTCCAAAACTTCTTAAAGCATCTTTCATTTGGCACTCCAATAAGTGCCCTCAGTTAAATTTCTGAAGGTCTATAACAGCCAGTAAAGTATGTAAGCATGCTGGAAAGAAAATAAACAAAATGTGGAGGGGTAGGGGGTAGGGGTGGGAAGACCTGAAGAGAAGAAGCATATGTGGGAAGTGTAGAAGAGGCGAGGGAAGAAGTAGGCGGGGTGGGAAAAAATGGCTAATAAATCACAGCCCTGCTCAACCAGCAAAGATCAATAGATTTTAGCTGAAAAAAAGTCAGGCTAAAACCTGCACATTATTAAAATGAGATTCTGAGCACTAGAAAGTTTAATGAAGTTACAAAACTAGGCCAAAATCAGAATTTATTTCTTATTTAAACACATGATGCTGTTCCGACAGTAGGATCTTTGCCAGTAAAACCAAGTAAGAGCTCAGACACTGCTTTTGCTAATTCTCAGTTCCTAGTACAGAGGCAAGAATTGTCTGTAGTGAGTAAATAGGCTTGGAGTCTGGCACAGCCACCCAGTAAAACGCTAGACCTTTGGTCTGTGCCTGGATTATGGACTACATTTAAACCTGAGTTCATGGGTTGGAAGGAAAAATAAAAAAGAAAGAGACAAAGAAACACTCACTGTCACCAAGCAATATTATATTGTCATATGAATTTCACAACACACATGCATATGTATGTACAGACCATTATAGACATGCAGAGACATATATGTTATTCAACTAGACACAGATTAGCATCAGTGAAATAAAAACACACACACGATTTTAAAGAAAAACCTCACAAGGGGAAAGGACTTGCCTGCCTGGGGCGCCAGTTCAAGAATAAATATGATAATAAAAATCATCATGAAATGGCATATGGTACATTTTTGTACATGTATTATTCACTCGTTTTTTATTGTATTTGACTTGACACTGACAATACATCTCACTCATTAGGGAAGCTTACATTTCAGTCTCAGCTGTATGTTAAAAATCTCCCACTGTTATGTGGCAAGAATACATTAAAAACAAATAGGCAAAAGCACGCTCGCCTGAAAAGACTTAATATTGCTCAAAACGTTCAGAAATGATCCTTCCCATTGAAAATCCAGAGTCAAAAGGGGAAAATACAATTGTTATCCTTGACTTTTCCCTGGTGTTTCATTTATTACTTCAAGAGTTCCTTGACTGGATTCAAATGCAAAGTTTCTCCCATGGCTTCAAAGACAGACTAAATTGAAAAATGCACTGCAACAATGTTGATACTAAAATAACAGCCCAGAATACTGTCTTAATGGCTTTACCCTTATTTAAAAAAAAAACATAACAAAAACAAAACAAAACTTTGGGGGTCCTTTTAAATGAAATAACAGAACAATAATAAAACACAACAAAAGAAGACCACTCTTTTTAGTAAAAAAGATAACCTTGTCCCCTATATAAAATCTCTCTGGCAATATTCCAGAAGTTCAGCTTTCCCATGACTCTGAAGAAGCGCACATGGTCCAGACACAATGTCCAAGCTGCCACGGCAGGTACTAAAGGGAAGGTTGACGTTGTGGACGGTATATGGAGCAAAGAGTTGAGTGTAAAACCAGACCAGAACTAGGGAATTCTAGGAAGTACCATGTCTCAGGTAAAGCATTTAGCCACTATTCTATCCCAGTTTCTCTCTGGATGTATCCAGCTCTCTGTAGAAAAACACGCTGGAAATGAGGTCTAACAAATTGCTGAAAAAAAGCTCCAAATTCTCAAAAACATTTAAATAATCTACACGTACAATTGATCTACAGCATTTCTTAGCACCTACTCTCTATTTTAAGTTACTATCTGGAATTTTAGACAGCTGCTAGTTCGTGTAATTTCCGTAGATGAGAAGAGATTAAATATTTTGCAGGAGGTGGCCCAAGAGCTGCTGCACTTTGTAAATAATACCAGATGATGCTGCTGCTTCACTTTCAGCCTTTTGGCACTCCATATAGGTTGAAACCACATTAATTTCAACCCTTCCTTCTTTTGGGGAAAAAAAACCCCACAACACGGGGAAGGAGCAATAACACCTCCACTGCTGGCAAAGCTTGCATTACCTTTCCACGAGGTCAGCCAGGTGAGTTTGCATCTGACATGGCTTTCTTCCCAGCAAAGTCAAGGTTTGGCATTTTCTTTTTGACTGGTCCAACTTAGGTAAAAGCAGTGTGATTGCGAAAAGTAAATGATGGGGAAATACTGTATTTTCCTCAACAAAATCCCATTTCCAGTCAAGTGATCAGAGAGCACATGAGATTCAGCTGGAATGAGTATGCCATCCTCTTGATGACACAGAATAAAGATGGCAAACAGTTACAAACATACGAAACTGGGATTGTGTCACTGAAGTGACTCAGCTGGACAAAACTCTTTACAGCCACATGAACACATCAGGACAATGAAGAGGCTCAGGATGTCAGTCAGAGAGACTGTGCTGTATGAGGACAGATGCACAGGATGGTGTAACTTTTCCTGTACTAAAGCAGAAGTCTTGGCAGATGGAGACTTTCCTACAAAAATCATGTACTGCTCAGAAAAAAAGCAGGAAAAATAGCCCATTTTACCAATATTCCATGTTCAATAAGAAAATAATATTCTCTGGCTTCCTATCTTTGTTATAGAAAGCATTTTTAGATATTTTCCAACGGTAAGGATATGAAGTGGGTAAAGTTAAGCTAAGTCTAAGCACTGGACTTAAACTGTGGTATGTCTACATGATATAACCCTTGGAATGATGGCCTTTTACAGAAGGTCTATCACAGTCTCACCTAAAACACAGTGTGATTAAATAGGTTTTCCATTTTCATTTTTGTCCCGCTTAGGCCCAGGATAATAGGCCCCAACCATCACAATTGAGATATTTCAACTTCAACAACACTGTGATGCAGCATTGCTGATTAGTTTCCATCCACAGAAGTAACACTTCCAAAAGTGATAGAGAATCTTCTCCAGAAGCAGAATGCCAGGGTTAACAGCAGGTGTAGAAATGCATCCATCGTCACCCAGGTGGCCCACTATAAAAGGATGCTGCAATCTCTGGCGACTGAGATGCACGAGGGGAACGCATCTCCAAGCCAGATATGGCTTTCATTACATCTCTGAATTATGCCTGACATTTAATATTTGAATGTAATATTTTTTGTTTTAATAAATCACTGGATCATCAGAATAATGGATAGCACTGGTGCAAATGTAATGAAAATGCCAAGCTTTAAATAGCTTGTTTAATTATTAAAAATGTTACCGGAAAAAAATAACTTTGCATTGCTGTCAAGATGAAATGAACATGAATTTCAATCAAAAGCGAGGCTGTTGTACAATATATTAAAACATGAGGTTCTGCCTACAGTAATTATTGTGCACAGCGCACAAAGGGGAAAAAAGGCAACACTATCAATCACAGTCTGCCCACATTCAGTCAATACTAGCCCCTCCCCTGCTTTGTTGCAGTTTTTCCTTTGTAAGCTATATTATACAATACAGGGGGCTTTCAACAGCTTGGCCTTGGTTGCGCGTTACAGAAGGCTCTTAAGATCCTTCTTGAAATAAATTCGTTATCTTTTCTTGTTTGAAAAAATTGCTGTAAACTATACAGCATCTTCTTTCTTTATTGTTTTTTATTGCTAGATCATCAGTCATCTGCTACTTACCACATTATCCTTTCTATATGATCAGGGCAACATGCTACACAGAACACAACCTCCTCACATGTTCATCCACGTTACAGTGACAGTACAGGCAGCACTCCTTCAAGCTGCTGAATGAGTTATTCTCCATTCAAGAGAAACACAAGGACTGAGATTTCCATTTCGCAACACTGTGGCAGGTTTGCTGACTAAGTAGGTGCTCTTAATTTTCATGCTAAGCAACTGCTGGGAATAATACAGAACACACTGGCTTGCAAGAATCCCACCACTGCATCTGCACATATTGAAAAACTAAGACTGCATAAGCATATCAAGTCCTGTGGCTCCAGTGTTTTTCTTTGGTTTTTAGAGAAGCAGAAGGTAACACTACATGTGTATGAGTGTTTAGTTCTACGTCCCTCTTGCCCATTTTTCTGCTTCTCTCTCCCAGAATTTTGCTAGTAGGCAATTTCTACATCAACCAGCATGTGTAGTGTGTATCCTTGGCAAGACTCCACTGACACTTCCAATTTATTTCCTCTGCTGCTTTTGAAATTCAACTTCCTTCCTCCCTCTGCCCCCCGATTTTTTCTTTTATTAATCTGCATTGTTTTAAAAGTATCTTGTAACAAACTTGTTTAAGAGGTTGAGTTGACTTTTTTATTTTTCTATTTTTGCCGAAAGTTTTATTGTGATATGGCAAAGGCTATTTTGCTGTATTGCTTATTTGGACATCATTAAAAATAAATTCCGCAATTTAAAAGGTGAGGTTCAACCTTTACAAAGTTACAGCTTTAATAGCTTTAAGTGACCTAGGTATAAATTCTGAGCTATATTAAATACATATGCCAAAAACATTATAATGCAGAAACATGTTTTCCTCTACCTGGCTACAACACCTTGCTGCAGCTGTAGAGCTAGTAGCAAAATATCCCCTTTCAGAGTGGACTTTCTATTAGGAAAAGCATCTACGGAAGCAGTTTATGGGGAAGTTGGTGGAAATTTTGTCCTCAGGCTTCCTACCAAAGTTACAGCAGACATGAAAGCTCTGCCACGTCTGTAGTAGAGTAGAATATGCTGCAGAGTAGAATAGCAGAGGTGTTTGCTTATTTGCCCACGTCCATGTGAGTGAAAATCTTTATATACTCTAAACTGAAGACTCACAGTGTGCTTGAAATTAAACAGCAGAAACAAAATGTCCTTGTGCACACGCTTGAGGGAACGGTCACAAATTCTGTAACCAGGTCTTTATCTCAAGGGAGCTATAAAGCCGCAATAAAAACCATTTTATTGCTACGTTGTCCCATGATGGGGCTACTGTCCTCTCATGAATATTGGAGATGTCCTGCACTTAACCATAAATGACCCCAGCATTACAAACCACTAAGTGCTTAAGTCATTCCAGCTAAACACTTTAAACCCACACAACCTTAAGCATGTATCTAGCCCCCATTTAGACTATTTCCAAGATAATTTTGGAAATTAATTAATCAGCGTGTGAGAAGGTTGTATGGTTACACCCTGTACCAATGGTAGAGACAACGGGAACCAATGGGGGAGTAAGGATATGGTCTTTATATCAGTCCAGTGAATAAAGCTTGTAAGCTGAAAACAAAGCTGCAAACTGGCTCTATTTTTTTCCTAACTTACGGGACAGAGTAAATCTCCTCCAGCTTGTAATGATTTTCCTGGGAAAAGAGTAGCTATTCCTTCCTACTGTGCTATCGCCAATTTACAGAAATGGCAGTCAAAATATAAGATATATTAAAGAATGTGTAAAATGCATTCAACAAAAAGCTTGGCATTGAACAACTTGCATAAAAGCTTTAGTTTTCTATCTCTTCCTGCTGTTCATACCCCTTGCCCACCACAAAAAGCTGGAGAGAGCAGGATCACTTGGCAGACCCCTCACAGAAGCAAGAGGCAGACTTCACAGCTGAGCGCAACATTTGTGCAGCTAAACTACTTCCACCCCACAACTGATTTATATGTGGCTAGCAAGGGATCTAAGAAGCTCAGCCTTGTCTACTTCCAGCTCATGGACTCGGCTTCTTAAACACCAGCATTTACCTTATACCTGCGCAGTTCTGAGCATGGGTTTCCATCATGAGCTGCCTTTGTGTTAGGACTAACAGCACAGGAAATACAAAAAAGCAATTGCAGTCCAGCTTCAGCTCTGTGTCAGGCAAAGGAGAGGAACAGGTTCAGAGCAAGCTGTGAAAGTGTCACATATTGAATTAATAATTACTGAAAAAATGCCCTGTGTCTCCGTCCTACAGCTACTGTAGACACAGCTTCTAAGGATCAAACAAGTGTTAGTGGAACACATAAATTTGGCCAAGGCATCTAATGAAGCATCAAGCTCATGCTTCTGTCTCTGCTCTAGTTACAATCTCTAGTAAATCTATTCTGTGAATTTTTTAAAATATTAGTTCCAAGTCTCACAAATATTAATGCAAACATTTTAACTGAAAATAGCATGGAAAAATTGTTTGACAAAAGTCACATCTTGTAGCTACTTTAAGACTCTGAGTTGTCGCAAGTAAATTCATTGAGGAGAGGGGCAGAACACTGGATCTATTAAACAGGTTAGGGTAAAGGCAGTAATTGGCTTTACCAAATATTCTGCACTATTATGCAGTATTAACTTTTCATGGCTTCATGCAGTGTATGTTTTTTGACATCTCTTCCCCCTTGTCCCAAGAGAGTAGTCTGTCTATTCATTCATCTTTGTTTACATTCTTTCAATAAATTATAAGGATAACTCTATTTTGCCAATTCTTCACTACTGGCGTTCTTCGTTTCACATTTACATAAAACGTTCTAAGTTTATGAATTGAATTGGAGGTGATACAGTTAAAACTAACAAGGCTATAAAAATGAATTTGCTTTAATACTGCAAACATGCTCACAGCAAAATAGTTGCAGCAAGCATTTCCTCATTTTCTCCTGCTTTCCCTTCTCATACAGCACTTGCCTCCAGCCACAAGAGAAGGCACCTCACCTAAGCCCTTCATTAGCAGAGTCTATCATAGCATACAGAGGAGCATATCCATTTACAAATTTAGATCTGGGGCAATCCAACAAGCCCCATCCACAGCTGACCACAAAAGATTCCAACCCAGCAGCGAGTATCGCTGCCATTTAGTGTGGCACCGTTTGAGGGTAAAGGAGTTTTCATTATGTGGAATACAACTGGAAACACACTAAGCCGCTGCTCAGAAGTTTCCCAGTAACATCCCTGCAGCTGGTCAGAAGACAGACTTACAAATATATTTAAAAAAAAAATTAAAATAAATCGAGATTTTGCAATCAAATTAAAAAAAGGAATTTTTTTTTTCACAAGAAAAGCTGCTAACACCCGTACCAAAACAAAGGAAATGAAAAATAGATGGGGCTGCCAGTCTGCTCCGTAATTTAATCTTTACAGCATCTCTCCGGAAGGGTGGGTGCCAGTCAGTAAACTATATTTTCACTAAACGATGCAGACATCAGTTACGCCTTTTAGAAGAGAACAGACTTCTGCTCAAGAGCAAGTCTTGTGCTAAACCACCCAAAAAACAGAAAGGTGAGGCACTGCTGAGCTGCATTTAACTCATACCACTTGCAGACGCAGACTGCACCACGACTGCTCGGTATGGCCCCAGGGAGGGGCAGGAGGCAAGGCAGAGTGTTTCCTTGCTCTTAAACCAGAGAACTTGCACGCAGAGATGTAAGTCCATGCCAGCTGAGGAAGTTCAGACATTCACAAACAAGGGCTTTTAAGATTCTGAACCAGACGCATAGATTTGAAACCGCAATGCATGTAGATGATGACATATAATAGAAAGTATGAAATAATGGATTAAAACACTACTTTAAACCATTTCAGCTAGACATTAAAAGCTTGTTAAAATTCTAATATCAACTAAGAAATCAAATTCAAGATTACAAGAAATTCGGTGGGATTTAATCATGCATACAGGGAGTAATTTTCTGAAAATAATCTGACCAAAGGAATGAGAGCCTAATAGCAGATCTGATGATCTGGTCATCAGAAAGACTGCCTAACGATTTCATGTCATTGATATGGAACCAGTTTTTAGCTTAAACAATCAAAACAATTTTATAACTGTTGAGTTATATATGAGTTATTAATTACAATTAGAAACACTTGTCATTTTCCAGGCACTAGATTAAGATTATTTCCTTGATTTATATGGTACATTATCCTGATATTATCTAAATGCATAGCATAAAACAACCAACAGCAAGAAAAGATTATTCCCAACAGCAAAACAACCTGTTAAACTTAGCTAGAAGGATATTTTTACCCAAAATAAAGAAAACAGATTAGTTTTCTCCTGTGATTTGAATTTAATTTTTGGCTGGCAAGCTTGCTAATGAGTAAAACTTCCAGATTATAAAGGACTTTTGTAACACAACTGGGGGAAGAAGACCAAGTGTTTAAGGCAGGGAACATTATTTAAATGAGTTGTTGATAAATTCAGCATTTTCCAAAATAACATTTCCATGGGAAAGCTCTTCTTTGTTAAAAACAGCACTTGTGCAAACATGATTTCATTCAGGAAAAAGAAAACAAAACAAAACATTCCCGTAAAGCTGAACAACTTTGACCTTTTCAGAATGTGATTTGTAGCTTTTGTCTTGCATGACACAAAAAAAATGGACATTCAAAACCGAATGGTTTACTTTTTTCCTGAATGGAAAGAAAAAGAAGTAAATCTTTCATACAAGATTTTGAAGTTTTGCTCTTAGGACTTTTTCTTTGTCCCAAAACTTCGAATGAAATGGGAAGAGCTGGCTTTCATCAGCTCCAATGTTTTCATAACCTAGAAGGGACAGGTATGTGCATGCACGGTCATGGCAGCCATAATCAGAAGCCACAGCTGGGCACCTGCTGCTCATTTTTCAAAAGACACAGGAAAGATTATGGTTATGGGGGGATTTAAGTCTTGCACAGTTGCTGACAGAGCTCACTAGAAAAAAGAGAAGTCTCAAAAGGGGCAGTCCTCTCTAACTACTTGTTTGGTGATCAGGGACTCTAATGCAGATGGAAAAGGCTGTGCAGATACAGCTCTGTCTCCCACCCAGCTGGAGCCTGGTCTGCCCTGGTCAGAGCTGGCAGAAAACAGCATGTATTTTCAACAGAGGGGTGGCGGGCAGGGCAGGGCTGCAGGCGGCCCCGTCAACCCCACAACACAGTGCCACCACCCAGCAATTCTTCACGTTCTTCAGGAAACAGGGACTGCTTGACCTGTGGTCCTGCCGCTCCTTTCTGTAGCTCTGTGACTTGCCTTTGCCAGACTGTAAGGGTCAATCTAGGAGAGCTGCTATCCACAGTACAGGTCCCATCCAGGAAAGAAGGGCAGAGACATTGCTCAGCCAGGGACTGACAGCCCCAGGCTGAGCTGATACACATCCCCTAAGCCCTGAAGAGGAGACAGTCTGGGTGGGGGCCCCAGGGAAGGCTGGTCCCAGCCCTTGAAGCCTATGAGCATCTGCAGGACCCTCACAGTAGTGGATTTGCATTACTCACACGCTCTCCTTTAGACATTTATGGTTAACACTTTGTAGACAGAGGATTTGGCAAGATGGACCTTCACTTTGATGGAGTACTGTTGACGTTTTTCCAAGGGAAACAGCTAGGCATTTCTAAAATTCAGTACAAGGAGAAAAAAAAAAGTCCATGGGGAAATAAACAGGCATTGCTCACATCAAAAACATTTGCAACCACTTAGTTCAGGTGAGCATCCTGCTTCAGACGAAGGACTTCATCTTTGAGCTGTATTAGTGTCAGATGTAGGGGCTTTGCCATCCTGAGGAAACCCACCTAAACTGGATGAACACAGAAGACTTTTAAAAACCGTACTTCATACATGCTCTTCAGAAATTTGTTCAGAGGATGAAACTACCTAAAGACAATTCACAGTTCTCACTCCCATGAGAAGGTAGATGCCTCCTTCCCACAAAGAGACAGAGCTAGTTCCTAAGCTCGGGGACATGATTACCTTTTCAATATGTTCTGCTAGTGCTTCTTGTCCTGTCGTTGGGCAGCACTAAAATAGACTGGCCCATCCTCTTGACACCAGCCCTTTAGATATTTATAAACATTGATAAGATCCCCTCTTAGCCTTCTCTTCTCTAGCCTAAACAGACCCAGTCTTTCCTCATAGAAAAGATGTTCCAGTCCCTAATAATCTTGGTAGACCTCCACTAGACTCTCTCCAGCAGTTCCTTGTCTCCCTTGAACTGCGGAGACCAGAACTAGGCACTCCAGATGTGACCTCAACTAGAGTAGAGGGGGAGGAGAACCTCCCTTGACCTGCTGACCCCACTCTTCTTAATGCACCCCAAGACACCATTGGCCTTCTTGGCCACAAGACACATTGCTGACTCCTGGTTAACTTGTCCACTGGGACTTCCCTGTCCTTCTCTGCAGAGCTGCTTTCCAGCAGGACAACCCCTAACCCGCACTGGTGCATGGGGTTATTCCCCGCTGGGTACAGGAACTTAGACCAGAAAGCCATGTTGCCATTCAACAAGACTAGCGTTGGGCAAAGAGAAACAAAGCTCAACAAAAGCAGGTGTATCAGCCAGTGCTCCCAGTTGTGCATCGTCAGCAAACCTGCTGAGGGCCCACTCTGTCCCTTCATCCGGATTGTTGATAAACATGTTGAACAAGACTGTTCCCCTGGGGAACACCACCAGCTACAGGCCTCCGATTAGACTCTGCAATGCTGATCACAACCACAATGATCTTCTAGTTCAACTGCCTACTTTGGGGTTGACCAGAAGTTAAAGCATGGTATTAAGGACATTGTCTGAATGCCTCTTAAACACTGACAGGCTTGGGGCATCGACCACCTGTCTAAGAAGCCGGTTCCAGGATTTGACCACCCTCTCAGCAAAGAAATGTTTCCTCATGTCAAATCTGAACCTTCCCTAGCAGATGCAGCTTTGAGCCATTCTCAGACATCCTGGCACTAGATCCCAGGGACAAGAGATAGCACCTCCCTGTCTGCTTCCTCTCCTCAGGAAGCTGTAGAGAGCAATGAGGTCACCCCTCAGTTTCCTCCTCTCCAAACTAGACAAAGCCAGTGTCCTCAGCCGCTCCTCAGAGGACATTCATTCCAGCCCCTTCCCCAGCTTTGTTGCCCTCCTCTGGAGGCTTTCAATGCTATTTGTCCAGCTACAGCTAATTGTTTCAGGATGTGCTATGTCAGCATTTCATGGCCCTTTGCAGAGAAGAAAGCGTGGTCTTAAAACGCACTGGCTATCAGTTCATTTTCAAGTGTCACTCAAGGCATAGGTTTTAGCTTATAAATCCCATGCCATTTGAAGTCCTTGCTACTTAAAGACTTTCTTTTTCCGAAATGCCCTCTGGACATTCATAGCAAGGGAATTTGTCTCCAGTCTCACTCTGCCTGCTGGTCTATCAGATCCACGTTGGACACACTGAGCTTGCATCAAATTATTAAGATTCTTTAACTAAACTGATGTAGTTTGTCAGTTTTCTGCACTCATTGCACCAGTTTTGCAAAATAATTACTATGTGTGTGCTATAAGATTGTTTTTCATGGTTTCTTTTATTAATTAAAAAAGAAGTTCCTTTGTATCTGGATAACATTATCAGTAGTCTCATCACACTGGCATTCTCAGGTGGTTTCACGTGGGCATATAAAAAGCAAAACCTTTTTTTTTGCAGCTATCTTACAGGCACACAGGAATTTCTAAACAGAGGCAGTTGCCTTTTAGTGTTGGGTGGCCACGTGGTCAGCCAACTTCTTACCCGTATTTAGCATTATCAGCAACAACCTTTGTCTTCACTAAATGCTTGCAGAATTCCTTTAAAAACCTCACGTTCCTGGAAGGTAAAGCACATCGCCACAAACAGCAGTGCTGCTAACTGCATTGCTCTGACCCACCAGCATGTCATCTCTTGTAGCTTTTACAGTGTCTGGGCTGATCTGGCACTTTTTTTCAATTTAGCTTTCAAAATGGAAACTCAGTTAACGCTACCTGTCGTTTTCTTCCCTAGGAGGCAGATAGCCATTTTGAAAGTGCCTAGACTGACACCACGATGTTCATAGCACACCAACGCAGCGCGCCTGCTGCTCAGCCAGCCGTGGAAGGCTGTATCTGCTGGTCATGACTGCATGGACCTGGACTCCAGCAGGCTACTGATGGGTAAAAGCCTCATTAACATATCTCTCAGGTTCCATCCTTCATGCTTTGATGTCATCAAATATATGAAACAGTGAGGTGCGTGGCCATGTCTTTTGAATTTAGATTGCAGAAAAACATCATCCAGGGAATGTACATTTCCTTGCACGTCATATTCTGGATTTCATGGCATCTCAAAGTAATGTATACCAGCTGCTGCTCCTGATTAAACTGAGCAAAAACAGTGAGCAGAGAAGATCAAAACCTCAAATGGAAAAATCTCAGTCATGGACAATTAAGGCCAAAACCAATAATTCAAAATGTGGTTTTATGTAAAAAAAAAAAGTTACTGTCTGTATTTTATTCACCAGCGCATTAGCAGCTAGGACTGAAGTCACATGTCTACATGTTACCTACAAGGCCACACACTGTATTCAAGCTCTTGCACAAGCTACCTCTCTATTTAAAGGTAGAAGCTCTGCAAGTGTAACTCAACCTAAAAATAACATCTTTATAGCCTTGTTTCCCATTACAGAAAAATTCTGTAATTTCTTCACCATTATTACTTTTGGATCTCATGTATAATATACAGCAGAACATTAGATTCTGTAGAAATTTTTCAGACATTAATATTTGGGAATAAAAACAATAGAATCTTGTTTACAGCTCTAACTACAACACTTCTTAGTTATGTTCAAAAGCTTATCTCGCTCACACTGAAATTTCGATTATTTATTTTTAATACATTTTGCTAACCCAAACACATTACACTAGTGAGAGTAACTAAGCTAAATTCATCATGTTCTGAAGATCCAGAAAGACGCAAATGAAGAGCCACACTAAAACCCAACTCTGATGACTTCTGCTCTCCATAAACAGATCAGCCAGGCTGCAGATTAGCCAGGGCTCAAGTTTAAGCATTCCCCTATACCTGCATGCAGAACTGATTTGCACCTGCAGTTCTCGATGGCTGAACTGCAGCACCACATGAACCTGTTGCCTGTGCCGGAAATAAATAGCTTTCTTCAGACACTGAAAATCACAACCTACCAAACCCCCATCAACCACACTAAGCACACACACAGCTAAAGTGGGATTTTCCTGTGCCACCAAAGTAGTTGGCCAAAAAATTGCCGGGGCTTGGAGGAGAAGCGTCATACTGAGTCTCTGTGCTGTATCTATCCACAGCCTATTGCACACCTCTGCGGGGCTTTTCCAAGCCTCCCACAGCAGTCATTCTACTGAGGGCTTCTCCTCATCCTTCTGATGCTCCAACAGTCTTAGAGGCTCCTGCTAAAGGACTGGATCATCTGTAAAATAATCTAAATACACAGATAATAAATAGGAAAACATAAGCAGTGCCACTCAACCATCTGTGCTGTGATGCAGCAACTCCCACTTTCACAACCGGAGAGCTTTATAGCTACAGCGGTATGCTGTTCCCTGGGTGGAACAGGCAGCCAGCTATTGAGTTACACTTCAGTATTCCCACAGAAGACAAATCAGTGGGACACTAGGGCCTTGCTTTGTCCCACCTCTGGTGTGGCAATATCAGTTTCATAACTTAATCTGCTTGGCCTCCAGGTCTGCTATTAATCAAAGAAGTCTGCTAGAGGCCTCATTTGTGGGACTTGCATTTTTTTCAAGCTGCATGCAGTATCACTCTCTGATTCAGAAGTTTACATCCCTGTTAGGTGGTCAAGCATGCTTGCTAAAAACTTAACTAGGACATCCAACCTTATCTTGCCCTCAACAGCATCTGTTAAGGGTCGAGGGCTGAGGTAATCACCCCTCGAATTCCTTAACGTTTTCCATCTGTTAGAGGCAGAAGGAGTTTTAAGGGGAAAAGAAGAAATTCATACCTTGGTTTTATGTTCAGAAAACTGAAACAAACTTTTAATAAACAATAAAACTACACAACTATATACTATTATATATGTGCACAAACCCAGAAAAGAGAAAAAGGGGAAAAAACGAAGATGAAAAGGTTTACACAAGCTGTTCTTTTCAAGGTCAGTTCCTTCAGTTGTTGGCGGGCAGGCAGTTCTGGGCAGGCAGCCAACAGCGAGGTGGCAGTAGAAGTCCTCTGCGGCTTGCTGTGCCGGCAGGGAGCAGAATTCTTCTCGCAGTGAGACGGGGGCGGGTAGAGGGGTGGGGGTGGTAGAACCCCGCACACAGCAGGAAAAAACTGCGGAGAAACTCAGGAAAGCTCCCGTCACGAAAGGGAGTTGAAGCCCGGATATCCTCACCCGGTTCAGATGAGACTCACGGCAGTAACAGTCCAGAGTCTGTAGTCGCCAGCGATGCGGGAGTGTAGGCCTCCGGTCTCGGGCCTGGTCGGGCCTGGTCGTCAGCCCGCAGAGCCGCAGGAGGGTTCCTGTCGTAACGCTGCCCAGAAGCCAAGAGGAGCCACTCCCCTGCCTGCTGCCTTTTAAAGGCTTCCGACGTAACGTTCCACCTGACTCTCTTAACCAATTAAATGTGGAACTATCGTATTTACATGTAATAATTATATTTGTCCGTTTCCCAAAACAAGGAAGTTTCAGCTCAAACCAGGACAGCATCTAATCCATGTGCTCCAGAGTCACACAATAAATCAAGCCAGTGCCTTGAAAGCAGGGAGGTTTAGCAGACTTGCTTCAAATCTGCACTACTGCTCGGAACAAAAATGCTAATATAGGTAAAACCTGGGATAAGCTCTTTATTCAACTGTGCTTGGAACAAATCTTTTTTCCGAGCAGTTCAGACCTAAGACTAATGGCAGAAGCAAACATAATTTCCACCAGAAATATTTCTAGGACCAGTCTTATGAGTTTCCTTTTTAAAACTAGCCCTGAAACAATTAGGCTGTGTATCAAGCACCAAATTAGTGTGCATCTGATGTCTGCCTAGCTCAGGAGAAAAAAGGACTCCTGGCTGCAGGAGTGCATCTGAGCAGCAGCTACCCTCTTTCAGCAATACAGCCTAGCAAGGGCATCTGTGTGCCCTTCCTCCGGCTGGCAGAAGGACCAGCAGTTACTTGGCTGCCAGGTTCAGTTCTGTCCTCTTTGGAGCACTTCAAATTAGACTAGTCTAAAGAAACTGTCATAAAAAGATATTACCTTCACACATAATGCAATGACTAAAAAGAAATGCCAATTCTTAAATGTTGTTGATTCACTGTACAGTTTTTGCCTAAACAGTACTGTAAAAAAAAAGAATTATAAACATATAAACTCTCTCAAGGTCTCCTCCTACTTTCACTGCTCAGAATTAAAAAAGCAGACATAATTCCAATTTCTTAAATAAAAAAGAATAAGTGAGACTAGTTAGGAAAATAAGAGTTAATAAGATTTTTCATCCTCAGAACAATTTACGTACTTTTCATTTTTTAAACAAAAGTTTCAATGCTCAGCAAACTGAGCTCTTTTACTGCACTCTTCATTGAACAATTCTATTTCTTGACTTGGGCTTTATTCTAGTACATAAAACCTAATTGAATGAAGACAGCATTGGTCCAATTTCTTCCAGAAACTGCCAAAGTAGACGCACTGCAACCCAATGTGCTAATAGCCGTACCGTATACTCGCTTATAGCATGATTTTTCATTAACGTAGCAGCCTAAATTCAACAGTGGAGCCATTCTTTTACTAAAGGCTGCAGGGTGCAAGATAGGTGAAACAGCGATGGAAATATTTTCTTTCATCCCCAACAATACCGAGAGCATGGATTTCATCAGCTGTCTGCTGACAGACGTATCACTGTTTACTCCATGTACTTGCTTGTGGGTTACTCCTCTGATCTCTAACAGGATCCATCGGGGCTTGCCAAACTTCAGCTGTTCAATTCTCATTCACGGTATCTCTTCCCACAGGAGCCTGTAATGCTCATCACAGGAAGCCATGTAAAATTCAGCTACAAGAGCATCATATACTTACTAAAATCCAAGAGGGACGAAAATCAGCCCTCAGATGACAGTGGGCAGATTTCAGTTTCAAGAAAAAGAATAGCCACATGCTTCAGGGTGAAATATAATCTAGAAATAAATCCCCAGTGCTGGGGAATAACTGGGAAAAATTTCTAGAGCTAAATACCTGCTTTTATAATTTTGTGTTTTCATAGGTTTCATATCGAGTTTCTCTCCTTTTATTCAGCAGTAGAAAATTTATAACAGTGGGAACATCATTATTTGTTATACTTCTTTAAAGGCTCTGTTTGATTTATGAAGCAAGCGAACCAAAACAAAAAATCCTTGCTTTAAAATTTATGAGTAAGTGCTATCGGCTGCCAATTTTTTTGCACAAATGTATCAAAGTGGCTAAGAGAGATAATCAACTGTCTTCTAACATTAAGATATTTTAATGCTATTTCCCCTAACAACTCAGGCTGATGCTGTAGTAAGATGTCATTCCTATCCTGTACAGTGCCTTCTGAGGGACATGGGCAGCCCAAAAGGTCAACATTGTTTATGAGTAAGAAGCAAACATCTTCCCATGGGAGATGTAGGATTTCTAATCCAGAACAGACAGGCAAAAATGCTAGGAGCAGAATCACCTTGCAAATATATTCAGATCAGGATTAAGGAAATTTTCCATACAAAGTTGCCATGGAAGACTAGCATGATCACCTGTAGAGATGAAAAGCAGATATAAGTAACTGAATTATTCCCTTCTGATGAATATCATCTTCACTGCTGTCATGCCCTTAAGACCCAATTAGTTCACACTGCATAATGACCAATGCCCTGAAAAATACGCTCATCATTGACAGTAATCTCAGATTTAGCCATCAGAACCTTAGCCAGGCCAAAAGACCAGTCCACCGCAAGGCTGATAAAATTAGCAGCAGGTCTACTGCTAAGATAAAGTGTTAAGACCTCTGAGGGAAGCAGTAAAAGTATACTGGAGTTAGAGCTTTTGCCACTGTCCTGTCAGTAACCTTGCTCTTTAAAAGGCAGGTTGCCATAGATTTTTCAAGAATGGAGCTCTTTCATTTCATCATCTAACATGCCATATTAGGACTCTTCTACTAAAAATGGCAAGTTTCCAATTTATTTCACATCAAATTCATTGAGATGTCTCTCATACTCACTAGGTTAAGTGAAATGTGCAAGAAGATTGATGTAAAACCAGGAAGACTAGATCTATGACAAGATGAACACATTAACCAAGACAACGCATACTCTTGTTTAACAGTAAAGACATCCCATTCCACAGGGAACGTTTTGACTCCATCTACTATTTATCACATTTTGCAAAGTTGCAAAAGCAGTTGTCAACTTCTAAGCTCATAAGAAAGTAGGTAACCTCGGATGCTCTTTCTCAGCTCCTCTGCACACTTTAAGTACAGTTTGCAGTGTGATGACGAGTTCTGTGGAAGAAACTGCATGATTTATACATCTTACTCTGTTAGTAGCCAGATTATTATCAGGTTAAATTCACTTTTCTGTTTATTGAACTCATCAATACCCTAAATTTCAGGCTTACTGAATTTGAAATTTATATCTATAACTATTTTGGAGAGATTTTATAACTCTTCCTGAATCATAAATCAAAATACGGCAGGCTCCTGAATAAACAAGAGCATTTCCCAAAATATTGTACAGGAGAATAAATAATATATCGTGTCGTCCTTGATTTCATTGAGAAAGGTCACAGGAACCATAGCAAAATTCAGGTCAGGACCACAGGAGGTTTTTAGCCCAACTCCTGCTCAAAGAAGGGCCAGCTCTGAGATCAGACCAGGTTGCCCAGGGCTTTATCCACTTGTGTATTGAAAATATCCACGGATGCACGCGTGGACACTGACTGCACAACTTTTTTAGGCAACCTGCTCTGCTGCCTGACTGCTGCCACGTCCACCAGGGCCTTTTTCCCAGAGCCACTTCCTAGCCAGGCAGCCTTATCTGGGATCATTGCAAGCATCCTTCCTTCCCAGGTGCGGTGACTTTGCATTTGCCCTTGTCGACTTTAAGGTGCCTTCAGGGCCATTCCTCCAGCCTATCTAGGTCCTTCTAGATGGCAGCCCTGATCTCAAGCCTGTTGGCCCATTCTCCCAAATTTAGTGTCATCTGCAAATATGAGAACAGACCTCTGTACTATTCCATTCAGGTCAGGTTAGGCAGAGAGCAGCACTACCTGGATGAAGCTCCTAGGCCTGATGATCCAAACGTTTTGGTTGGATTTTTTTTTTTGTTTGGTTTTCTTTAATGCATCTAGTTAACCACCCATTCCTAAGTTGGACCCAAGAATATTGCAGGACACCACATCAGAAGTGTTGCAAAAGTGAAGGCAAATGACTCCCACTGCTCCTCCCTTGTTCACAGGCCCAGTGATTTTACTACAAAAGGTTGTTCAGGCACGCTTTACTCTTGGTAAATTCTGTTTCCCCAGTCACCTTTTTTCTTTCATCTGCCCAGAAATGGGTCATTCACTTATAAATGAGATCTAGAAACACAGGTGAATGAGGGGTTTTTCTCTTCTTGTATCAATTCAATGCTCAGTAGTCTGATGGACTAGGCAAGCAGGTGCAAAGAACAAAAGTAAGGCACTATTTAAGGTGTTCATGCTGCTTTGTTTTTTGTATAATAATCCAACTTCAAAACACTTGTGCCATTTCATATGAGCACCGATCTTCAATAATGAAAAATCCCTCATAAAACGGAGTATCTATCTGATGCGTGCACATGAAGTTTGGGTGGAGCCTTGTAACTAGTTAGTACTTGAGACCCCTAGAAACATATAACCATGGAATAATTCTGCCTCCAACAGAGTTACCAGAATAGAGAGAATATCTTTAAGTGTCATGTTCTCATTTACTACCAGTGATTTCAAGAATAAATTAAAGTCTTTCTGCTAGGAGTACTAAACATTCATAGTCTTTAAACCTACAGATAATCATCATTTTATTAATGCTCCTTGAAGCCAAAAATACCCAAAGAGTAAATACTGCAAAGTGACTGAAAGGCTTGTGAATAAAGACTCATTTGTAAGTATCAGCATTTTGACTAATGCAGTTTACTATCATATCAAAAGAACAGTGCAGGCTACTGTGACTGCTCACTTCTTGTTGCTACAACTATCAACTTCACCGCACTAGCTTCAAGGTTACTATCTGAAAAATAACAAATTATGTGGCAAATATTGTCTTCCAAGTCAATAAACTCTTTTAATTCCATCATACGGAAGAGCCGTGATTTCAGTCCTCAGGTTAAATCAGTCTACGTTAAAAAGCTAGACTATTTAACTAGTGAGTGGTTCATATCTTCAAAAGAGCTATCAAGTCAGTCGTGGGGTGGGGAAAGAGGTCAATATAGCACATATTTACATATTGTTGAGGTGCTATGCTGACATCTCAATATTAGAAAAGACAAACCAAGCTGAGTATCAGAACTAGGCCAGAAGACAGACACGCCCACTCTTTCATGAATGCAACCCACTTCCTTGTACTTAAAGAGGACTAAAAAGAACAATAAAACAGGAAAAAAAAATAAACCCAAGACCTATATTTGCAATCACCAGAATCACAGATTTTTAGCAGGTGAAACTGCAGTTTTCCAGAAACTGTACTTTCAGAACGTATTTGAAAGGGGACCACAAAACACATATGGGAAGAAACAAACAAACAAACAAACAACAAAAAAAAATTCACTGTCTTGTTTCTAACACATTAAGCATAAAATGGGAGGAAAAGCCAAGGCAGCTCCTACAGGCATGCCAGAAGTTAGAAATCAAGAGTATTGAAAAAGCTCAAACATTCAACAAAAGACAACTGATGTAACACAAGATCTGTGTTAGAGCAGATTTGATGTATATGCAGATATGTTCATCAGTAGAATATCTTTTGATCAGAAAAGCAAAAAACCACCACATTCAAATCTTTAAAATTGTTACAGGGATGGATAAAAGGGAAAACAAGAATAGCCCTACTGAGCTGAAGCTCATAACACGAGCTTGTCAAAACTATCTGCACATTTTAACAATAAGAGAGGAGGACCAGTAATTCCTAGAAACCCTATGCTAGGACGTCACTCAACATGTATGCCTTTTCAGATATACAGGAGAATCATGTTTCCAAAAGGCATATGATGATAGAACCATATACAAATATTAACCCTCAGAAAATTCACCTCCCCAAATCCAACTGAAACACAATCCTTCCCTGGAGAGCAATAGAGCAAACAGCTACTTTACCTCTCCAGGTACACCTTCCCTTGCAACTAGAACAAGATCTCCCCAAGTATTCCTCACAATCACTTTGTCAGTACTTATGCTGAAGATTGGACTAGAACTTCTTGAGGAAGGTGAAGGATAACAGCATTTATCTACAAACATCATACATCATCACCCAAGGAAGACTGAATCACAGATCTCACTTGGTATCTGCTAACAATATTTATCACAGTGGAGCTGAGGACCCCTTGTCTCCTACCTCCTTGAGACAAGTGGGTAGGTGTATTATGGGACCAAAGCTACTTAAGGTCACACAAATTGAAATATGAAGTTGTACGAGCAGAAGATTATTGAATTTCTCATCAGAGGTCATCCGTATGTTCACAATTCCACAGTAAAAGTAGTTTCTGGCTGATTCTTTCACTCTACAGTTCAAACTACCATTAGACCATAAAAGCTGAAGAGATCAAGGAAAAACAGTATCACCTCAAAGAATCTCATGTTTC
>NW_010399526.1:0-8968 GCF_000710305.1 Buceros rhinoceros silvestris
AGAAGGAGTCTTTTACTGCTTCAGAGAAATAACGGGTCATGGACGTGTTTTTCTCTCCTTGATAAAAGTTTCCAGTCCCGGGGCGTAAGATTCAAGAGTCCTGTGCGGCATATTTGAGAAACCCGCAGCACGGACAAGATAGAGAGGACAGTAGATAGAGCAGAGGGGAAAGCAAGATGTCGCTGAATCTCTCAACACGCCCCCTCTTATGACTTCATTCAAAGAGGCATGTCCTCCTTCCTGGAAGCTCGGGAAAACCACAGCTCTCTGGGAAGAAGAAAGCCAGACAACAGAAGAGCATCCGGTTCCACCATGTTGGACCCAGGACACACCCCAACTGCAGGTTTTCATTTAATCGAATGTACAAGATAGAACAGATTATCTGCAGGATTGAAAACTTTTCACTTGATTTACACTCAGTAGAAAATGATGTATAGCTGAATATGTTTAACCACTGAATAATTTCAAAGCATACGACGGCCAGCACCATCCTGCTGCAAATATGATCCATTTTAAGGAGTCTAGGGTGGTTTCCAGGTTGTCTGCACACAGAAGCAGCATCTGAATGATTTCCCTGGACGGTCTACATAGATTCCTAATTGGGGCATCTATAATAGATATCTAAAGTCAGATCCTGGAATAACCTCTACTTTGTGTAATTCCAAGGCTGAGCACAAGATGGATAGAGTGTTAATACTGAAATACTGGTACAAAATGACTGGAGAGCTGCAAATAAGTAAGAATAACAATAATTTAAAAGTCTATAGTATGTCACTTATAAAAAGCTAGATGCAGAGATCTGTGCCAATACGCTTTATCTGTGTCATACACATTATCAAGATTGACACGGCATTAAGAAAACAGACTGTGGAGACTTTTATTCATTTGCTTTCTGCCAACATACTACTGTTTTGGTCTTCTGTGTACAGGAATACCAAAACACCATGGAGATATTATGTTTAAAACAACTTCATTATCCAACAAAGGCTCCATCATGTTCTACTTGTTAGGACCACTGTGCAGCTGATGATGAAGGTGAATGTGTTTTGATCACAAGATGCATGGAAGACCGTTTGTGAACGATATTGACCAGGCACTATCTGTGGAATTGGCCAAAGAACAATGGATTTGTAGACCTCAGGTTGTTTCAACCTTCAGCACCTGATAAGAGGAACAGCTGCAGTGTACAATTGATCTTAGAACAACAGAGACACTGCTGGTAGGACTAAGAGTATCACCCTTGATAAGGATGAGAGAGAAAGAGACTTCTCAAGTCTCAGAAAGAGCAGCACTGTTGGAGGTCAAAAAAGAGGACGTGATGCAAATCCTTGAAGAAGTCAGACTCTGTAATCTGGAAAAAAAAAGAATGGTTTTGCAGATACTCTACATGTATACCCACAAGTCATCCAAACAGATTGGACAGAAGCCCCAGCTCCGCACCCCAGGACCTTGGCTAGTCACCAAGAAGCACCATGAGCAGCTGCATCAGGGTAACCGCAGCAGCTAAAAGAAAGTATGAGTGAATGTGTAAGTATCTGCTTGCAACGAAGTTTCAGTCAATGAGAACATCAGTGTTTTTCCCCTTGCAACAGCCACACCTAAATAAGACAAACCAATATTAAATATTATTGTGCTGAAATATATATATGTAAATACACTTAAAATGTAACTATTTAACATAACCTTATTTTTCAGCTGGAGTATTTGTGCACTATAACATAAGATGGCCTGAGCAGATTTAGCTCCGTCTTTGTAAATTCTTATAAAATTTTTCCAAAACTTGTCCCTCAAACAAAAAGTTAGGAGTAAAGCAAGGTCAAGCCAGAGCTAAGAAGTGCACAGTGAAAACTCCTTTGAACAGACCTTGAAGCTGAATGATACACTAGAGCTACTTACTAGTGAGGTATGCAATGCCTGTGCTTGATGGCAATAATAATGCTGTTATCAACATGGAAACGCTGGGTTTAAACTTAATCTTTTCTCTGATAAACCCTCTCTTCATCCAGCCCAAGGATTTATAGCCCAGACTGCTAAAAGTATTTCAAACTCAAACTCAGGACCAAACTGTGTATCTATTATTGGTCCCATTTCTGTAAGGATTGGAAGACAGTGCATCTTACATGCAAATACCTAAAGTCCAGATACTAGAAGCTGAGTAGCAGAGCTGGAGGATCTGAGAAGGTCCCTGGGAAGCTACACAGTGAGTATAAACCCAGAGCAGTCAGCTGTGATCTGGGCTCCCTGCTCAGCAGGGCTCAGCAGCACTCCACGCTAACAGAGCAGTAGCTGCAGCAGCAAAATTAGGGGTGGTGATCTCCACCTGGCTGCAGTAGAGTAGGGGAAATAGAAGTCATAAACAGATACTTAGTGGTCACACAATGTCTATAGGCTTGAAAGGAAAATAAAAATTGTGTGGCAAGAAGGCCAAAAAATGGCCCTTTAATTTTTTTTCAGCAATATATGAAAAGCCTTCTTGCTTGTCCCTAGGTTGCACATTTATTTTGAAAATCAGGGATAATAAGTATACTTATGTTTCAAACTTTTACAGTGTTGCAAAATTTTTGGTTAAAGTATCAATAATTATTGTAAACAGTCATAGAAACATCATTTTATTTTTACTGATAAAGGACACATTCAAAAGAGCTGAAATCACAAGTGTGGGTTTTTGCCCGCATCCTTTTCAGTAGCTTTTCACAGTTTTCCTGGACTTAGTGGAGTGACAGATTCCTGTGACCAAAGCTGGCAACTGGCATGGTGCAACCAAAGTCTAAGTAAGAGGTGAGTCAGAGCTGTGGCAGGAGAAATGAAGAGACAGAGACAACTCTATTTTCCACAAATGGAGAGAAGGATCAGCCAACCTCATACAACAGCCATTAATGTCTGAATATATGCTTTGCATGTCCAACAGCAAGCAATTAGGATGTATTCACTGAAATAAAAAGAGTTTTCTAAAGAGAATTATGCTCTCTGCAACATTTAATTTGCTTTGCTTCAAACCAGCAGCCATCATGTGTCCACGTAACCTGGTGCAGGACAGGCCTAGGGCAACAAGGAGGGATTTGGACCCCGCAAGTGAGGACAGCAAACCCCGGACTTCACATGTCAGCTGCCTAGAGCCCATCAGTAACAGGTCAAGGTGGGAAGAATCAGTGCCCTCATTTTGTACCACTGCTTGGCAGTCTGAGTGCTTGCTCACGATGTGAGATATTTTGTTCCCAGGCCAAAGAGTTCAGTATCTTCCCTGTTCTTCTAGTTAGGTGTAGAAAATCTGAGCATTATTGCATATAATTGTTTATTGAAACAACTTCCCCTGAAGTAGAGATAGCAGGAATAAAGCCACATCTCTCTAAAAAGTTCCCCAAAGTACATAGTAAAAATCCATGCAAATATAAGTATAAAAAAATCTCATGGAGCAGTTATGGACAGGTCAACAGACATAATAAGTTTATTATAAACCAAAGAGGTTTTCACTGTTACTCTCAAATTTGTCATTATACAATATCTACAGATATGTTTGTAAAACTTTCAATGTGCCTTTTCAAACTAAGGCAGAAACCCTGCTGCATCCAGTGCCAGTCACCTCAATATTAATTACTGTTATGCTAAGATGGAAAGCATCACGCCCCCCTCTGCTTATGTGCGTAAAAAACCCACACATAAACAAGAAGACAGTCGCTGCCACTAATGCTCACCATCCAGGTCGCTAAAGACAAATGAAGGCAGCAAACAGGTGGGACAAGAAGCACAACAAAAGGAAGTCCTTTTTTGACAAGGGTCATGTTCTACAACCAGAACTTTAAAGAGACCATTTTTATCCCAAAATCACATCTTTCTAGACTTTTTTTTCCTCCCTGGGGGAAGGGAGACCTTCTTCCCCATGTGCCTGTGCTTCATTTTGACCATGTTTTGTCAAAATGCTAGCAAATGTCAAAATGTATGTGCTTACAGCAGGTTTTCAGAATAAATTTGTTGTTAAGGGTTACTTTATAAAAGGTAATCTTTGCAAGCAAAGTAGGCAGCATGGGAGAAAACATTTGCTTAATGTCACATCTTTCACAAAATAATACGTTTTCAATTAGATTAGAAAAATACCAGCAACATCCACACTCAAGCCCATTCTTTTGGAGTGGCTATAACCCTCCACGATTTTTTTGTTTTGTTTTGTTTTGTTTTTTTTCTAAAGGGCAGAGCCAAGACGAAATTTAATAGAGCATAGTTTAGCTTTGATTCAAGTGTGTAGTCCTACCGGGGGGCCATAGTAAGCACTTCTTATTCCAGTTCTCCTTGTAGCAATGCCCTCGACACTCCCCATAGCACCACACTGAAAATAAAATAGGCACTGTATGTGATCAACAGAGCATTGTTTCTACACTGAAAAGCATCAAGGGATTCTTTACAACAAGGCCTAACATTTGAAACCGTTTATGAGGGCTCCTCATTTTTCACTTTTTATTAAAAAATAATATACCTTAGTGCATACATTGGGACTACTAAGGAGGGTAAAATTAAGCATTTGCACAGTCACAAAAGCAAGACCTCAGACTGTGGAGTCCTTGGACACGTGCTCCTGATGCCCCTGCTAAGGCTAGCCTGCATTTTCAAATGAGAACTTTTAGGAGGAATAAATGGCTAACACCAGAGGATGAATTAATAGCTCTATGGCTGGCACTTTGAAGTCTAGATCCAAGAGTGAAAACAAAATGCATTTAAACGTCAAGTATTGGGAAGTCACCAAATATATTTCTTTCCCAGTTCTCTTCAAAAGTGAGTTTAAAAGTTGAAGTGGGGAATTAACTTCAGACTGGAGGTCTGGTTTTAGACTGAGCAAGAAATCCTTGAAAAGAAAGAATGGCAACCCTGAGACACAAATGAAATAAGCTGCCAAGCAGATTTTTCACAGTTATAATTATTTTTGAAATATCACAGCTTGCATTTCTCCAAGTAGAAAGCAATTCTCTTCAGTATTCTGTTCACGACAACTTAGGCATCAGTTCTCTCAAAAGTGATTTTCACTTGCAGTGGTATTGTTAATTATTATAATGAGTTATTCAAGAAACTAAGGCTTGAAAAAAACACAAAACAAACAAACAAACAAAAAACCAGATACGGTGCCTCATTGTCTATTTAATTAGAACACAATAAAGTGTAGAATTTATCCTTTTTAATGTTTTTTGCAGGCAATTTTCACACGTGGTAAGTCTGTTTGAAATTTCATGCACAGTTAGGTTTAAAGCTTCCCTAATGTTTGTCAGATATAGCTGAAGCAGTGATTTTATATTGTAGATATAATTAGGTGGCATATTGCTATGATTTTCCCTTTTTCCCCTTTGTTTTTGCAACTCAGATGTCAAAGCAAATTATTGATCAGCTGTAAGATGTGAGAGGGGCCAGTCATAGGGAAAAAAAATAAAGCTAAATTTTCATTAGTTTTTCATTTGAATTTGCAAGTCTCTGAAGCATATTCTCATCTAGAAGGACGGCATCCCCTACTCCACTCCTGTTTCTCTCTTATCCTAAGGCAGCTTGTCATTGAAATGTTCTCACCTGGGAACTAATTGCTTGTTTCAGTCAGGATCTTGGTGACTGTGTGTCCTCCTCACAAGAACTATCACCCGGGTTGTGCTTTTTTGATTCTCCTGACGATAGAAAAACCAAGAATTGGAAAAAGGAGAAATACATCTGCACAGTGGTTCAGAGCTGGCTTGCTGCCACACTAAACCAAGAGCCAAAGTCTGCATGGGCAGAAGCAGCAAGCACTGCCTGGGTACAAGCAAAGGGCACCCCGGGAGGAGGGCAGACCATGAGATCCCCACCAGCCAATGAGCTGCCTGCAAGCTGCATGCCCAAAGGAAGGTAAAGCTTCTGGGCACTAGCGGACACCTTTTTCTGGCAAACGCTCTCACAGCTGCTTGTCAGCGATCGTGCAGACCTGGTTAGAGAACCTGAATCTCCCTTTCCCCGCTTCTGCATAGTTTTTCTAAATCAAAGGCAGGAGAAAGTGGCAGGGCGCTTAGAGAAATGCTCTGCTGCCAGTGCCAACCACGTCTGATCTCTGGGGACTCAGACAAGAGATGGGGTAGGTTTGCCTGTGCTTGCTGTGTTGGTTCCCTTCACCGCTGACAGCAAGGAACAGAACTACTTAAGGATGAGATGACATTTAAAGCAGGACAGGTGAAACGCTTTTTCCAGCATCTATTTTAAGTTGCTCAGGAAGTCTGCTATCTAGCAGAAAATGTGGAAGATGGCAATGTAAGTGTCTGAAACTACATGAGATAAATCCCAGTCCAGAGTTCAAAGATAGTGATCTAACGTTTTCCTGTATGCACTGTGCACACGTTTGGGAAATACACATTCATCGGAACCTCCCATAATGGCAGGCACAAATGGAACTGAAAAATAATTTACCTTTTCTTTCATTTTAAACCCCATTGCTGCAGTGTGTAAAGCTTTGTTCTTTCATGCAGAAGCTGAATTTCCCTGGTGGTATAACCAGAATAATTCTTTAAACTCCCCATTCAACAGGGGAATTTTACATTTTCTCTAGTATCGAAGTATTAAAACCTAAATGCTTCTTAATAGCAAAATGACATCGTATATTATATAATTATTCCTTTATTAAGGTAATTACATCTATAATGTTAAATAATAACAATTCTCTTAGTAATATACACATTTCTGCTTCACAGCTCAAAGTACAATTTCTTCCACAATTGTGGTTGCGTCTCAATTGCTTGGATAGTTAACGTATTGATAATTTGAAGATTTCAGCAGTGCTAAATCAAGCCCTCACAAGGTTGAAACTTGTCTAAAAAGCAAAAGTTGTGACTGTTCTTATTTTCTGTTTCTTAATGTATTGACTTAGACTTGAACTCCTGCAAGTTGTAGTGGGCCAAATGAATGTCTACCTGCATCCTTTCTCTGCAGTACCCATTCCTCACCCATTCCTGGTGTGACTGCACCAGCCAAGTATCATACCCATTTTGCAAGGTGAAGGGCAGTGGCAAATAAATTCTAAGAAAAAAAAACCTTACCAAAAAGTTATGTGACACTTAAGCAGTTACAGTATGACACCACCACCTCCCCAAGCCACAGCTGTTATTTCCTGCTCCGAACAGTCAGCCTAATGATTTTCCTCCTTACCTATTTCTTCATGCCTCTGTGGTTTGCCACTGAATTCCATAGCCTTTCTAACATTACAGCCTTCTTGCTTTCAGTCTCCTGCTGAACAGCATGTCAGTAGGTGGCAGCCCATGGCTCATTAAGGCGGTCTGCAGTGCTAAATTCATAGCAGAGTCTCAATTTACAGCTTCTTCAGTGGACAATTTATTATTTTAATGCCTTTTTCCACCGTCTGTTATACTGGGAATGATGGAGACTAGCAGTAATGTGTCTAAATCCAAATTTTACTGCAAATTGCCCAACTTTATGTTCTCTAAACTGTGGCCCACAGTCAGACATTATTATTCACCGTGTACAACGTGTAGTGAAAGATGGACTGGTTATGTTTGATCATGTGTTACTCTTACAGGGAAGTGAGAATAGAAGTCCAGGATACATCCCTCAGCAATTTTGTAACAAAACATTGAAAGATATCTTTTGTTTGCTTTCAAGAAAGAATAAAAATAAAATATTAAGTTCTTTTGTGATATTTTAGATCACAAGAGATGACCTTTCAGAAGCATATCCAAAACTGTGTATGTTGCAACCAAAATCCAACAGCTAGAAACAAGCCCTGATAATTGCCAACCTTCAGTGACTTAAAAACACACAGGGCTGCGAATAATCAGAGAAAATGCCTTTGTTGCCCATAAAACATAAGCAGAGAAGTGAGATTCTATCAATGCAGTGGTACATACATCATAAGTACACGAATGATTGCATGTCCATGTCCATCTGCACCCCCTTCCTAGGTCTTCGTCACATCCACTGCCACATGGCCAAATCTTGTCAAGCCAAGGGAGGAGAATGATGTGTCTTCACTGCTGGATGACAAACTGTTCATTTGTGGGTAGAAATTTTTTTTATTATTTATAATGTTAACAGTAGGAATGTGCAAGTTGCCAGAGAGGATGGCCACATCTCCAAGCTCCCAGCAGAAACAAGTTCCAGCAGAGCAAGGTCCAAATGCAATAGAGTATTTGCTGGCTGGGAAAATGCCTGGGCCCTCAGGGACAGCCCCAGCAGGCAGGGAGAAGGGGCAGAACAGGGAGGTTGGTGGTCTGTCTTGATATGTCTGTCCTGGAAGAAAGGGAGCCGGGCTTTGAGAGCGGAGGCAGTTTCCCCTTCCCTTGTCTTTTGTATGGAGCTTGTTCCATAGACAGTGAGGGCAATCCTTCCACCTCTACATGAGCCTGAAGCATGGAAACAGGTTCACTCTTACCAGAGAGACGTCCTGGCAAAGACCATTACAGTATTCTTGCCTTAGCTGGCAAAGCAACCAGCAGATAATGCTCACCTATGCACCTATCGCACGATAACAAGAGGACTTCATGAAGGCTGTGTGAATGATGTGCCCGAGACCTGCAGCTGAGCAGGGCTCTGACCACAACTTCTCCTGTATGACAGTGATACCCCCACCACCAGCCTGCACTTCATCCTGGTGGAAAGGACATACCCTCAGAAAGGTCAGATGAAAAAAGGGAAACAATAAAACAGGTTACACAGGACTGAGCCTACTAAAGGGGAAGAGAAAGGGAGAGACTGAATTTTTTCTCCAAAGGCCACCTGCCACAAAGTAGCCATGAAGGGGCTTGGTGAAACTGTTAGCATGGATGTTAACACATCCAGTTACCACTACCACCCCCCTTTCTTATGTTTCATGACCCATAATAGCAGAAGCTTCTCACTGAACCAGGCTTACAAGTATAAGAAAAGATGAGTTGTTTTAATCTGCTCATCCCCACCAGCTAGAGGTTGGGTAGAAGTTACAGCCACTGTTTTATTAGGATTTATTAGTATTAACAGGAAG
>NW_010399526.1:9071-9365 GCF_000710305.1 Buceros rhinoceros silvestris
GCGGGGAGACCATGAGCAGGTTGAAAACACAGACCCATCACATTTCTCAGATGTGTCCACTCATGGTGGACACTGGTCCATGTGAAAAGGGAGGTGCCACACTGCCTTATGGGGAAAGAGACACATTATAGGCTCCTTAGGGACATCTAAGAGGGGAAGACAGCTTATGCCGTGGCTGTTAGATATCCCTGTCAAATGTATGGTAACAGGTCAATCAGCAGTTCTATAAAAACAGAGCAAGAAGACTGGACATACTAGAGTGCCTGAGAGAAGGTAGACATCATAGCACTCAGC
>NW_010399526.1:9521-20083 GCF_000710305.1 Buceros rhinoceros silvestris
GAGCACAGAGGCTTGCCCAGAATCACTCAGGCAGTTACAGGCAATTATTGAAGTTGAGTTCCAGGTATGTCACCCTGTGTTCGGTCCTGCTTCTCCCAGAGGTTCTGATGCAGTGTTAAGGATAGACTGAAAGATAATGTCTTTCAGATGCCAGGTCTCCTGTTTAAAGCATGGCTGTTTATTTTATAGTTTTCAGCCACACTTTCTAACCAGGAGCTAGGCAGCTAATTTTCCAAATTACACTAGAGATCAGGATCAAATGTTAACTTTTCTAAAAAATTTCCCTTTGAGAAGCTGTCCTGTATTGAAATCCTTGTTTCAAATTCCTTGGAAACTACCTTCTCTTCCTCTGTAATCCTTCTCCCTGTATGATATTCAAATTGAATGGTAGAAAAAGGATGTAAACACAAAACATGTTGAAAATAACCAAGCTGGATGATGGGTTGTTAAGAGCGTCATTTCCATTTTTCTCTCTGAAAAGGAATGAAGGAGGTTTCTCAATAGTGAGCAGAAGCACCAGCACCTGCCTCTCCCTGGGACTCTCCCTTCTGGACATGACCCCCAGGGTTCACTTCTGCATCTGGAGGCTTCCTTGTGCTTTCTTCTCCACGTCTGTCCTGGAAACCCAGGCACAGCATCCAGACTCAGCCCACGCTCCACACCCAGCTCAGACTTCTTTTCCTGGCAGCCTTCACTGGGTCCCTCCAGGCAAACATGGTGCCATTGCTCTCTGCTTGTCTCTGATATGACTCAAACATATGCTCGCACAAAGTAAGGAAAATTGCAGCCCCAAATAAGGTCTCTTCCCACACTCGACTTTCAAAGAAACAAACCTAGAAGGCTAGTAAATCAGATCAAAGTCAGCATTTTAAACCTCTCCAGTTCCTGGCAGCTGGAAGCAGAAGAGCACACACCTTGACCCTCACATGGTGTCCTCTGTACCAGCCTCTCCCTTCTGTCTATAATCCTGTCAAGCCAAGCTTTGTGACAGGCAAAGATTTAGTAACCTCTTTGTGCTGGAGGGTCTGTACATCTCATGGTACCATTGCCCAGCAATGACACCAGCCATGAGCCTGTTCCCCTACTTTCCCATTTTCCCCGGGTAAATATCTTCACAGGATTTTTATACTAGCTATCCTTTGTGCCTGGAACAAGTGCAATGAACTGTTCTGGAATAGAATTTCTCAATTCTCCTTCAAACTCCAGCTCAGGACTCAATTCTAATGACTTATTGATCCCATTTACGCAATAGTGAAGTCAAGTATGTCAATATTAACACCTTAACAGCTCTTTAGATGAGTGAAGGCTGCTGTGTGGGTCCGTGAAGACATGGAAAAACTCTTAACAGATAACATCAGCCTTAAAAGTATGTGGTCTAAGTGGCAACACTTCTAAGGGAGGGATTGATGGGACACTCATAAAGGCCCCATTCATAATCATTTTGAACATCTCTAACAGGCAACAAAGAGGCTCTTTTTGCAATTCTTTCACCAAGAAAACTGAAGGCAACTCATTATTTGAAACGGAAACATCAAAATCTCAAGCTCTTTACAAACTTGTTGTCTCTTTGTTGAGATACGCCATGAGACAGACATAAATCCAGCAGCTGCAGTGCAGTAACAAGTATATTACATATGTACCCCACACACCTTGCAGGGCTGCTGTTCTCTGCATGAGCCCATTTACAAGCGTGACACGCTGACTGCGTGCAGGCTGAGTATATACACAGACGGATGATTCTATAAGCTTCCACCCCATGATTTGGGCATCTGTTATCTTAATCTACAATGGTCTTCCTCACCTATTAGTCACCCCTTGCATTATCAGTGTCCAGACACGTGCATGAGGGTTATTTGCATAAACTATCAGATGTCAGTACACATAATAAACAACCAATGTTTAAGCATGCATTAATTCTCTATTAAACTGGCTTGTTACCACCTCCAGAGAAAGAGATGTGAGCAACGCCAGCTTCTCTGCGACCTTTTCTGCCATTTGGTTTGCTAGCTTGCCCCACTTACAACAAGCCCCTTCCTGGTGAAACAGGCAGATTGCTCCAAGCTAAGCCACTTGTACTTCTCACAGCACGGCTCATCTTACTCACCACTGGGTATGACTGTTGCCTAAAGGTGTGTTGCGGTACACTGTTGTGGTACACTGGGTGGCAGTGTGGGCGGTCGGAAGATTACGTGCATACGTGCTTACGTTACAGGAATGCAGTAACCACCCACGATGGGCGAGGCTTAGTAGAATTATATAGCCCTCTGTGTTGCTCAATAAAGCGGCCATTTTTCATCCTCTGTAGCAGAGAAGTGATTAATGTTCCCCCTTGACGGAAGACGTAAGGTGCCAAATATCACAATAAGTTTCCTCAAAGGTGGATACTTCTGTTCTGGGAAGGTGTCAGTCCTCACTCACTCGTGCTTTCTTCTGCACAGTTCAAAGGAGGCAGAGGGGGAATCCCCTCGGAACTAAATTGTGAAAGGAAGCTGAGGCTTGTACCTTGGGTAGGATGAACCTTGACTTCAGCACTTTTAGTAGATGAGGATCTGCTGGACCAGAACCTCGTTTTCCCTCACATGTACTTTTCATATGCTGTGTTTCTTTAGCTGAAGGCTTTTTCTGAGGCAAGATGTATGTCTTCCTATAAAAGAGCTCCAAAGAGCAGCTGTTAGGGTACGAGACAGTAAGCTTCACAAGTTCTAGTGGAAGACCTTAACCATTTCTGCACCTCTTAAAAAGTTCTTATGCTCTCCAACCCCATTCTCATGCTCCATTTGAAGTCAGAGACATAGCTCTGCTTGAGCATGAGCACATGCTGAAGTGCTTTGCTGCAGGAAAGCACTTCGTGTATTACTGCCAAGATCTCATCCTTCCCGAGCTGGCTTGAAACAGGCTGGCTCAACAGCTGATGGCAGTAGTGTTGCAGCAGCAGGGAGTTCAGGGCAGAACAAAGGCCAGAAAGTCCAACCACCTTTTCAGATAGGTTTTGCAGCCTTCCTTGCTGTTACTGCTATACATGCAGCAGGTAACAAGCTTATGTCAAAGCAGTTCAGTGACAGAGCAGCTGTAGCCAGTTACCGTGCTTCCTCATGCATCAGTAAGGAGGAGTAAGGAGAGCTTCTTTTGGGTCCTGCCCTAAGAGCCCGGGGGCAGCAGGCCTTGCTGTGGCTGAGCATGTCATGTGCCAGCTGGAAGGTAGATGTTGCACTTCAGTGTCCGAAGAGGACAGAGATGCACAAATGTGCAACTCCAAGAAATTACATAACATGGTAGTTCATATTTCCTGTATCATCGTGGTTTAGGTGTCCCAAAGAAGTGACTAGCTAAGGGAAGCAGAGGCTTCAAATAGCAGTCACATGAGGTCAGAAATATTTCTTGATAGCAAAATCACTTCCCTATGTAAAGACAAGAGGATGGGCACTAGACTGGTGCCTCCTCTCTCACACCAAGCACTTGAAATCTTCACCACATGTAGAGCAGGAGCATGTAGGAAATACTCCTACCCTATTTGCTCAAAATAAATACTAAACATGCACAGTTTGAAAAAATATGTACCAAAATATGTCGCATTTTGCAATAGGGTTTTATTGTTTTTATCTCAGTTTTCACAGGAAGTCCCAGAACGCTCAATCTTTAAACCTTTCCTTAGTTGGTGATCAGTGGCAGTGGCGGGGAGATGGGGGGGAGGGGGAGAGGGAGAGAGAGGGGTTGTTTTTTCCTTCTTTCTTTTTTTTTTTTTTTTTTTTTTTGGAAAGGCAACGTGAAAATAAGGGGGAGAGGGAGAGAGAGGGGTTTTTTTTTCCTTTTTTTTTTTTTTTTTTTTTTTTTTTTGGCAGAGCTACAGTGACATCAAGTGGTCGACATAAGCCTTGCAGGCTTCTAAACTTATTTTAGGAAAGGTAAAACTATCCCTGATTATTATCTATGTGTGACAGGTGGGTCTGGAAACGGAGACAGAAATTGAATCCGTGTATTTCTGGCTGAAGGCTAACTAACTACGTTATCTCGAATTAAGTAACAAGAGAGAAGTGTAAAGAATTCATTACTTGGCCATTTCTTTAGCTGGTACGACTTTAAACAAACAAGGCTTGTTTATCTATCTATAAATCCTTCTAGCAGCATCTCTGCATTTAGAGTTTAGTGGTACAAATTTCATGCATTTTTATCAAACCTGAAAAATATCACAAACTGTAAAAAGCCCCGTCAAATAACGTAAAATATGGAAAAGCAAAATTCAAGTTAGAAGATTGAAGAGCTAAGGTGTGTAAGAAGAATGCAGAAAGGTGTACAGTAAGCAGCTAAATACTTTCTGATACTACAGTTCAACAGCTTTATGTATTTCAGCTTCTGATGAGTGCAACAGCTTCGTTCAGGTGATAAACATTTCCCACACGACTGATAAATTTTCATGGGAACAGGGTTGTAATGGTATAATCCTGTACGTTGTTCACATTACGACAAATCCTATGGTGTTAACAGCCCCTGCCATGTACTGCCATGCACATGTATGTACATTGCCAAGCCAGCAAGCTTCACCTTCTCAAACTTGGCTTGAGGTGGGAGCTACCATCTGATCCAGCACTAACTTCTTTTTATGGTTGCCACTTTTATTATGATTTCTCTTTATTATGACTTCCAAGCTACTAAAATACTATAGTTTTCAAGGATACATACTGGTACAGCCAGTAGTCTGATTATTGAAAGGCATAAATGAGAAAAAAGTGTGGTTTTAAAGACAAGATCAAGTCATGGAAAAGCAACTCTATCTGGTCCTTTTCAGCACGGTGCTGCTGAGTTCACACACGCAATCACAAGTAGTGGTAGCACAATTTTTTTTCTCTTCTGCAATCTCTGTAGGGGCATACACAGACTCCCACTCCCCTCCACAGAAGTACCTGCAGCCATAAAAGCCTTGTTTCATGTCCCTCCATTTCAGTGCCAGCTTTCCAGGAAACCCTTGTAGAGCTTGGTAGGATGAGTATCAGAGTACCTACAGAGATCACATCTGTAAAAGGGTTGTACATTACTTCTTTCTGCTTCAAAGGCTTGTCTACAGATTAATTCACCATGCATGCGACACCCAGCAGCACACACCCCTGCGAGATGACGGTGTTCTCAGTTGAATAAAAGACTGAAGGACAAATGCAATAGAGGCAGTCTCAAACTGACATGTTCTGGTAATCTCACAAAGCTCCAAGGAGCAGACCATAAATGCCCAAAAGGGAGGCAGTAAAATTGCTTGAATAGTGACAGAGTCCACTTCTGTTTCCCACAACTGTCTTTCCAAAGTTCCTGGTCCACCTTTGCGTCAAAATGGCAAGCCCTCTAGATCTTTCAGTTGGAGACAGGCACAACCAGGGTCTTCCTTAACAGTTTTGTTCTCCCATTGTTAAAAGCCCACCTTACATCCAATGGATATAACACGTTATCATGATCTTTCCATTCATCATTCAGAGCAGTCACTACTTTTCTCTTGGCTTTGGAAAAATATACTGACACAGACCCACTGTTCAATGTATTGGTCCCTTGTAAGATGGGTCTCTGACCACTGAGAGGGACACTCAGACCATGGTGGTGCTGTGCATATCTCTTGACACAAGGCGGCCCTGAACACGGAAAAAATTAGTGCAATTCCCGTTTCTGACTTTCCACAGCTTCAGCACATTTTATACGGGGATCGCATTTCACAGGAGAGCACAAGCTCTTAGCCGGTTGGAAAGAACTTCCTGGCTGAAGGAGGAGACACCTGCCACTGTCAACCTGGACGGCAAGAAACAGCAGAAGGGTGACATGAACTCCAAACACTGAGACAAGAGAGACATCTTGCACACCAAGGGAGGTATTGTGCTCCTGTTGCAGAGAATCCTCATAAGAAGAATCCCTGTAAAAAGAGACTGGAGAACAGGATTTGGGATTCAGCAGAGACACAAATAGCGTCGTGCAACCTTAGGTTACTACACCAAGTGTAGCATTTCTCTACACTAATTAGTTCTCAGGGATAGAAATACCTACAGTCTTGCATTCAAAAAAAAAAAAAGCATATGACAGAAGATTATGGTGGGGGAGGAGAGAGGAGAACAGAACTGGCTGCCTATGGACAGGTGTACACTTCACTGGATAAAAAACTGGCTGGATGGTCAGGCCCAGAGAGTGGTTGTGAATGGAGTTAAATCCTGTGGGTGGCCAGTCACCAGGCCTCAGTATTGGGGTCTGTCCTCTTCAACATCTTTATCAATGATCTGGATGAGGGGATTCAGTGCACCCTCAGCAAGTTTGCAGACAACACTAAATTGGGAGGTAGCGTCGATCTACCTAAAGGTTGGGAGGCTCTGCAGAGGGATCTGGACAGGATGGATCGATGGGCCAAGACCAATGGTATGAAGTTCAACGACCAAGTGCCGGGTCCTGCACTTGGGCCACAACAACCCCCTGCAACGTTACAGACTTGGAGAAGAGTGGCTGGAAAGCTGCCCAGCAGAAAAGGACCTGGGGGAGTTGGTTGACAGCTGGGTGAATATGAGCCAGCAGCGTGCCCAGGTGGCCAAGAAGGCCAATGGCATCCTGTCTTGTATCAAAAATAGTGTGCCCAGCCGGAGCAGGGAAGTGATTGTCCCCCGTACTTGGAGCTAATGAGGCCACATCTTGAGTATTGTGTCCAGTTTTGGGCCCCTCACTTAAAGAAGGACATTGAGGTGCTGGAGCAGGTTCAGAGAACGGCAACAAAACTGGAGAAGGGTTTGGAGAACTTATGAGGAGCAGCTCAGGGAGCTGGGATTGTTTAGTCTGGAGAAGGGGAGGCTCAGGGCAGACCTCATCACATCGCTACCTAAAAGGAGGTTGTAGTGAGGTGGGGGTCAGTCTCTTCTCCCATGTTACGAATGACAGAACAAGAGGAAATGCCCTCAAGTTGCATCAGGGGAGATTTAGGTTGCATATAGGGAAAAATTTCTGTACACAGAGGATCATTAAGCATTGGAACAGTCTGCCCAGGGAAGTGATGGAGTCCCCATCCCCGGAGGTGTTTAAGAAACGTGTGGATGTGGTGCTGAGGGACATTGTTTAGGGACCCTGGCAGTGCAGGGTGAACGATTGGACTCGACAATCTTAAAGGTCTCTTCCAACCAGATGATTCTGTGATTCGGAGAGGAGAGGAGGATAGAAGAAGATTCATATCTCTTGATATATTAAAGTATTTGCTTTGACCCTAATTACCTGTTGCTCAAGCAACACACCATTTTGAGTCTGTGTGGTAACTTCATGCCTTTGGGAATACAGAGATAAGAAAGCATAAAAGTCCTGAGCTGGTCTAGGGATCAGGTCAGCTGCACTATAATAAGGACGTCTGGGGATACAAATGTTGAGCAGAAGACTTCTGTGGAGCACAAGCCTTCTTCATGTGAAAATTAAATGGATTTCTTCCTGAAAACTGTGTGGTTAGCTTCACACTTTTTGAAAGACTGGTCAAGGATCCTGTCAAGAATATTCAAGTATCACAGTAGGAGCAAATATGTAGACTGAAGGTGTTAGCTGCATCCAATGGGGCGTTCACTGTCAACAACCAAATCCCAAATGACTCTCTGAAACTGTGGGGCTTTTCATCTTAATTCAGACTAAAACACCACCCAAAAGTTTCCTTTCTTTGATGAAGCACTCCAGACTGGGAAGAGGCAGGTTTTGCTTATGGAGTCCACTTTAAAAATCTTTTCAGAATCATCCATATCAGGCAGAAATGGCCAAGAAAATATTGTTTCTGCTTGTAGTCTATGATCCTCTAAATCAGACTTACCATCTATGTCCATCTGTGTCTTCCCAGTGTAAATTAAAACATTGTCCAAGATTGAATAAAATGGAAAGAAGCCACATGTCTTTCTTATCTTTTACAGCAGCATTCCAGGATTTCACTGTCAGGGCATGGAGACCAATTTTGTAATTGTTCAGGCCACTTGGGGAACATTGCTAGCAATTTTCTTTTGAAAGCTCTGTAGAAGAAAACATGAGAATGGTTTCTTCTTGATGGTGGACGCCTCCACCATCAAGAAATCCATTCAGTTACCCAGGGTGCCCGTACACTTCTACCAATGAATAGAGGAGTGCTAATGCTATTACAAGCTGATTGACTCCTCACAGGGAAGGGTTTGGAGAACTTATGAGGAGCAGCTCAGGGAGCTGGGATTGTTTAGTCTGGAGAAGGGGAGGCTCAGGGCAGACCTCATCACATCGCTACCTAAAAGGAGGTTGTAGTGAGGTGGGGGTCAGTCTCTTCTCCCATGTTACGAATGACAGAACAAGAGGAAATGCCCTCAAGTTGCATCAGGGGAGATTTAGGTTGCATATAGGGAAAAATTTCTGTACACAGAGGATCATTAAGCATTGGAACAGTCTGCCCAGGGAAGTGATGGAGTCCCCATCCCCGGAGGTGTTTAAGAAACGTGTGGATGTGGTGCTGAGGGACATTGTTTAGGGACCCTGGCAGTGCAGGGTGAACGACTGGACTCGACAATCTTAAAGGTCTCTTCCAACCAGATGATTCTGTGATTCGGAGAGGAGAGGAGGATAGAAGAAGATTCATATCTCTTGATATATTAAAGTATTTGCTTTGACCCTAATTACCTGTTGCTCAAGCAACACACCATTTTGAGTCTGTGTGGTAACTTCATGCCTTTGGGAATACAGAGATAAGAAAGCATAAAAGTCCTGAGCTGGTCTAGGGATCAGGTCAGCTGCACTATAATAAGGACGTCTGGGGATACAAATGTTGAGCAGAAGACTTCTGTGGAGCACAAGCCTTCTTCATGTGAAAATTAAATGGATTTCTTCCTGAAAACTGTGTGGTTAGCTTCACACTTTTTGAAAGACTGGTCAAGGATCCTGTCAAGAATATTCAAGTATCACAGTAGGAGCAAATATGTAGACTGAAGGTGTTAGCTGCATCCAATGGGGCGTTCACTGTCAACAACCAAATCCCAAATGACTCTCTGAAACTGTGGGGCTTTTCATCTTAATTCAGACTAAAACACCACCCAAAAGTTTCCTTTCTTTGATGAAGCACTCCAGACTGGGAAGAGGCAGGTTTTGCTTATGGAGTCCACTTTAAAAATCTTTTCAGAATCATCCATATCAGGCAGAAATGGCCAAGAAAATATTGTTTCTGCTTGTAGTCTATGATCCTCTAAATCAGACTTACCATCTATGTCCATCTGTGTCTTCCCAGTGTAAATTAAAACATTGTCCAAGATTGAATAAAATGGAAAGAAGCCACATGTCTTTCTTATCTTTTACAGCAGCATTCCAGGATTTCACTGTCAGGGCATGGGGACCAATTTTGTAATTGTTCAGGCCACTTGGGGAACATTGCTAGCAATTTTCTTTTGAAAGCTCTGTAGAAGAAAACATGAGAATGGTTTCTTCTTGATGGTGGACGCCTCCACCATCAAGAAATCCATTCAGTTACCCAGGGTGCCCGTACACTTCTACCAATGAATAGAGGAGTGCTAATGCTATTACAAGCTGATTGACTCCTCACAGGAATGCAGCCAGTATCTAATGACCCTTTTACTCTGCTGCCAAGGTTGAGCACCTCGGAGTGCAACAGTCATTGCTGCACACATGGGTCTAATAATCACAAGCATCATGAGAGCAACAACATTTTCTGTTTTCATGAACTGCTTTCAAGCCTGAAATGAATGTGAACAGAATCAATAACACAGAGGACAGATGGCCTATAGCTAATTCATAATAATAATAATCTGATAATATTTAATCTGTGTAATTCAATAATGCAATAATTTGATACTAGAGATTAATCTTATTTAACAATCAATAGTTTCCTGTAGAAAACTCATGTAATTATGGACCTCCCAGAACATGAGCACTCAAGATCTCAGTGCATTCAGAGTTCACGTCTGGATAGCTCCTCAGAGTCTCCAGCACCTCTTAAGTAATCCTGATTTATTTGTCTCTTGATTTCCAATTACCGTTTTCCTCAGAGGAAGTAATAGAGTCACACCAGTATATTTTAGATCCTTGTCTTTCAGGTAAACAGCACAACTACAGTGCTGCGGTTCACAGGTCTTTAAGAAAGACAAGAGGAGAGGACAAAGGTGGGGGAGGATTTACACTCTCTGTAAGGTAGAGATTCAAATGCATGGCTCCCTGCTATCTATGAGGCAATGGGCTAGCCAAGAGCTTATGGGGAGATGGGAGACCAACAGGGGCATATGCTACAGACCATCTGCTAGAGACAAGGTAGTGGACAAAGCCTTCTTTAAACAGAGGCATCGGGATCATGGTCCCTGGTTTCTCACGAAGGACTTCAACAAATACTGATGCATGTTGGAAAGGTTGCAATGTTGCAAGCAATTCAAGAGGTTTCTGGTGCTTTGGGGTCCCTTTTTTTTTTTTATGCAGGTGCTGGACTGGCCAGACAGAGAACCTGCTCTGCTGAATCTGCTATCATAAGTAATATCATATCAGAGATATGATAGCCTGTGGCTGCCTTGACTGCAGCAGCCCTGAGATGATGGTTGAAGACTGAGAAAAATGAGAAAAGTCTCCTTGGC